>NW_022985172.1:1480807-1491888 GCF_010093535.1 Lindgomyces ingoldianus
GTGAGTCCGTCCGCAAGCATCTCGCTGGAGGGGACATGGACAACCTTGATTGTTTGTCGAGAGACTTCCTGTCGGAGCTAGTGGTTATGGATGTTGACATGTCGGAGCTTGGTTTGAAGTCAAGATATCTCTTTGTTTACTAGTCAGATTGTCTGCTTGTTGTTGCACTAGATTATAATAGTTAAATTAGGCAGCTTAACCTGCAGTTTGTTAAGAAGCATTCTTGTAAACATAGCTTCCTTAGCAACTTAGAACAGTGCAAGTAATTCTGCTTCTGTTGTTAACATTGTAACTGTATCTTATTTATTTACTTACTATGTAATCTATCTGCTAAATAGTTAAATAACATAGCCCTAAAAGCTTTTCCTATCTAGTGTATTATCTATAAATAATGTATTGCTTGCTACTATAAGGTAGTCTTCTTCTCCTAATTAGAGTGCGTACGTCTGTGTCGCATGTAGGTACAGGATGACTCGATTAGCTGCATCCTGATGGTCAGATGCGGGATTTGTGAGAAACTGTGCAAGGTGTGATGTAGCAAAGGCAATGTCTAGTCTTGTAGTAACTGCTGTGAAGAGCAGAGATCTAATCTTCTGCTAATATTAATTTACTTCTAATAGGGTTGCAAAACTAGATTACAGCATAAGTTTAATCCTACTTATAGGTGTAGTGTGCTGCAGGTTCTTTCTATTAGCTAGCCTAGCTATCTTGTTAATATATAATGCCTATAACAGCTAAATTATTTATTACTGTTAATCTTTAATAATCTTAACTCCTAGAAACTATTATAGGTCCTTACCTTCTATTAGGGTATACTTCTCTTATAACTAGTCTACTACACGCTGTGCATCTGCTTTAGAGCCTTTCCTGTACGCAACAATAAGGTTGTCTACATAAAAGAAGACAAATATTCTAGCTTTAGTTATGTAGTAGAGTTTATGTAAAACAGCTAAAAACCTAAGGCCTTTAAAGGTTGTTATAAAATAGTGTTACTAGAGTAGAGAAGAAATTTATAGGCTATATAGTGCTTTTTAAAGCTTTAGTATTATACCTAGTTTCTAATAGCTTCTTAGCATCTGCATATAGATATTGCAGTTAATTGCTGCATGTATAAATGTGTTAGTTATGTTATATTATTTAAGCTTTAGGTTAAAGCGTGTAGATATTACTATTAGCATTTAAAATAAGTGTTCTGCTAGAGTGGCAGCGTAGGTATCTTATGTAGTAATGTTTCTCTGTTAATTGCTATAGACTACTAGTTGCGCTTTACATCTTTGTAATTTATAGTGCTTATTAAGCTTGTAGGTGTACACCTACATATAATCTAGAATCTGCTGTCTAGCTGCCTTAATTAGCTTTATCTAGACCTCTGTCTAGAATTTTATTATCTAATAACTGTCTAGGTGTGTTCTTTCTGCTGCCTTAAACATCTTATATAGAGGGTGCTCCTCTAGTTTCTTTTAAGTTAATAGTAGAAGTAGCAGCTAGCTTCTATAAGGTGTCTTTCTTTTAAATAGCATCTTTATTAATGCTGCTTTATCTAGTGTCTTGCTACTATGCTTTTCTACACTTTTAAATCTTATGCTAGCTATAAAGGCTATAGCTTATAGTACAGTCTTTAATAACCTTATTTAGCTTAGTTTTAGTACTGCTCTAGCTATTAACTACATAAGTAATGCTGCAGGTAGCAGAGTGTTTAAAGGAGATAGATAGTTATCTCTAATCTTTCTTTCTTAATAGTAGCCTAGTAGGTCTACTTTATTAAAGTTTAATGTATTATTTATAGTGTTATCTTTATAGAACAACTTTGTCTTTAGCTAATAACTAAGTATTAGAAGCTTAATTATTCTAATGTATATAGTAATTTTCTTTACTATATTATGCATAAGGTTATTTATTAAGTCTTTAGGCTTACTACTAAAAATTAAGTGTTTGTTAAAAATAACATTATGTGTATAGATTACTTTTGCTAGCAGTAGTATCTATATGCAGTAGATATTTAATAATTAGTACCTAACTAGATATTTAATCTACGCCTTTAGGTTTAGCCTTTGTAGCTTAGATTTATTCTAATACATGTTATTAGTTATTATAAATGCTTTACAGCTATAAGCTTTTAGATGTGTAAAGCTTAGCTTTTAAATTAATGTAATAACTTTATTATTTAGAGCTGCTTATGTAAAGAAGATCTTATATAGTGTCTTTTAGTTATTAGCATAGTTTAGCGTCTAATTATATAGGTATACGCTGGCTCTAGTAATGTATAGCTATATGTTCTATAGTAGGTTAGCATCTAGTTGTATAGCCTGTAACTTCTTTTTGTTTACACCTTTTAAGTGTTTAGCTTCTCTGTTCTAGGCTTGTGTATCTAGTGCTAAAAGCTTAATAGTTATTTTATGTAATGCTAGCTAGCGTTTTACTTCTAGTTTTACTATTATAATCTTATTATTAGCTTTAATAACTTTTATAGTAATATTATAATAGTTCTTTAGAAAGAGGATAAAAATTATAAGAGCTTTAATAATTAATTTAGTAGGCTTATTATTCTTAAAGTAGAAGTCTTACTAGAGGCTAGAATACTTATTAGTAATTAGCATTTAACTTTACTCTTTTATAATGCTTTATGCTTTATATGTATAGAAATTAATTAATAGTCTTTTACTAGGTCTACTATTACTAATTTATAGTGCACAGCTAATTTATTATTATATTTTAGCTCTGCTACATAAGTTATATTAAACTATTGTAATTTCTTTAATTTACACCCCCTTAGCTTACTATATAAGGTGTTAAAGTGTAGCTAGTCTAGAGTGTCTTAAACACTTATGCTATAGCTTTACTAATGCTTTTTATAGACTATATTTAGTTCTTGTGTTAATTATGTGTGTATAATATAAGCCTTTCTGTAGTAGGTGGTACTCTAACACCTATTAGCTATAGATCTTTATAAAATCTTTAATTATTATCCTGTCTAGGGCCTTTAAAGCAGTTAGCTTTACTTGTGTGTCCTACTAGATTCCTTTTTGTTGCAGTAGGCAGAATAAGACTAAGTTGCACAGCAGGTCTAGGCACAGTGCAGTGTTATAAAGTATAAGACTGTATGCTTAACTATGTGTTCTATGCTTGCTTTTTAGGCTTAGTGTAATTAATTTATAGCTTTAAATCTATATATAAGAGTTTTTAGACTAGATAAAGTCTTTTAGTGTTAGTAAATAATAGTTATAGATCTAATTAAAATTATTTATAATATAGCATGTTAAGCTTAAGTTAAAGATAAATAATTCTCTTAGTAGATATCTATTCTAGTTTAAATTAACTATAGCTAGCAATATAGCTTTCTTAACTCTTAATACTTTTAAGCCTTTAAGTTAGTCTTTTTGTATTTTTAGCGTAAGTGTATGTAAACTTTTTAGAATTAGTATCTTTAAATTATGTTTACACTGCTCTTTTAGTAGGCCTTAAAATTTTAAGTTATGCTTACGCTTTAATGCTATAAGCTTTTTAACTCTCTTATTTAGCATCTACTAGTCTAGTGCTCTGTCTAGATAGACATAGAAGCAGTCCTTTAGTGCATAGATGTGTCTGCATGTAGGACATTTAGTGCCTTTTGTTTTAGTAGGTTTTTAGCTTAAAAATAACTTTTTATTATTTTTTTAATAATATTAATATTAAGGTTTACTTTATTTTCTTAATGTTGCAACTTCTGCACTACAGGCGTCCTTATTTATGCCCTAGGTAGTCTTTCTACTTTTAGTAAGGTATAACAAGTTATTTATTATAAAGGCAGCTTTATACTTTTTTATATATATTAGATAATTTAACATTATATGTTCTTAAAAGCGCTTTATTATTTTTTTCTAATTTATGTCTAGTGTGAACTGTCTGCTTTTCTAAAAAGTTATAAACTAATAAGGGGCAACTTTATTTATAGTAGTTAGAAAGTCCTTTGCTATAGCATTAAACTGCGTTGTTTTTAGAACATTTTGTGTCTCTACTTCTGTAGCAGCGTAGTCATACTCTGCTAGCCACAGGTCCTATATGCTTGCGTTTCTTAGCAGCTTTAGGGATGCATTATATTAGTTGTGCACATGTTCTTGTTTAAATTAGTTGTTAACGCTTACTATAGCTTTAAGGTTTATAATCTACTGTCTAAGTAGTTAATCTAGGGAACAGCATGTACGCTGCAGATGCGGGCTAACTGTTAACTAGATAAAGATAATAATCTATTAGAGGCTTAATTACTCTCTTTTATAATTATGTCTGTTACTCTTGTACTTGTTAGCCTTAATTTTGTAGTATTTAATGGCTTCTTTAAAGGCTCTAACACTGCTTATTAATAGCTTGTTTAGGTGCGTAGGCGTTTTAACGTTGGAGGCTGGTAAAAACTCAGCTATTAGCGGCATCTCTAGAGCTCTTAGTTTAGAGATCATTTGGATGGTTAACTTAGGGTCCACTTGCGGCCAGATGCCGTGCGCTACACATCTTGATTGCAGCTGCATCATCCAGGCTCTGTAGTCGGTGTGGTCTCGAAGGACGACTGTCGCGTCTCGAGGAGGCTGGGTAGCCATTTTGTATCAATGGAGGCACTGAGACTCTTAATTGTCAGATTAAAGCACTGTTTCTAGGCTTCCTAAGATAAATGATGGGTTTAGATGTGATGTATAGATGATTAATTAATTTTATTAATTGTGTTTATTTATTAATCCTTTTTCTGCTCTACTCGTGTTGCTCGGCTTTTTGTTCTGCCGATCCGAGTCCCTCGCGCACTAGCCCTATGCGCGACCAGCTTGCAACATGCTGCAATTTGCTGCAATTTGCTGCAACATGCTGTAAAATGCTGCAATTTGCTGCAACATGCTGCAAAATGCTGCAATTTGCTGCAACATGCTGCAATTTGCAGCAACATACTGTTCGAGCTTATTGCTCGTACTATGTAGCATCTTTCGTCAAACGTTCCTCCTGTCTTGACAGTAGGTGCGCATATCTGACAAGAGCAGACAAAAAAAGATTAATAAATTAATACAATTAATCATCATCCCATACATCATATCCAAACCCATCATTCATCTTAGGAAGCCTAGAAACAGTGCTTTAATCTAACACAGGGATTAACAGTTGCTCGCACACCTAAGTTGCTCACTTTTGCTAAGACCACACCACAACAAACGTTATTATAGCCCATAACAACCCACTCTAGCACTATAGAGTACAGTACAGCCTAGAATATTATTTAGATACTACTTCTACTTCTTGCTTACACGTTTGCGTGTTATGCCTAGTCTAATTACACTGTCTGCAGCGCCTTACTAATTTCTAGATAACTATTAAATAGGCTTTATACTAGCTAGCATTTATAATTAGCAAGTACGTGCAAGGCAAAGAGGGCTGCACAGTGTACACATTGCCTAGGGGGGGTAGTAGGTAACTAGTGTTAATTGTTCTTCTTCTAAGTCTATGCAAAGGAAAGGAATATTTATCTGTTTATGTGTACAACTTGTAACAGCGCAGGCAAGACAATAGGTCTAAATGCGGTGGTAATCCACTTAGAGGCATATAGGAGTGCGTGGGGACTCTAAACCTGGGAATGCCATTAACACCTATAAGCCTTATACAAAAGGATATTAGAAAACTACTAAGCTAGCTACAGGAGCAAGGTGCGACTAAATACATAAAGGAATAAGAGTACAGCAGGGGTTAGGGCCAGGTCGGGGTTATGGCTGATATAGGGGCCTTCTAGGCTATCTAAGATGGAATGATTTATGAGGATTGTTACACAACTGTGACACAAAACTATACTACATAACACCTAACATTATATCTAAATACTTTTATTTAGACAATAACTAATCTTAAATTTATATAAACCTTTAGTTTTTTAAAAAAAAATTTTACTAACTTAATTAAAGCTAAAAATTAGCTAGCTAGCTATTATTTACTTATAAGTATTACTTTACTTATAAGCTTATTTTATAATAAGTAATTTAGTTATATATAAAGTTTTTAGCTTAGCGCCTATATACTTTTTTTAAAAAAGTAAAATAACCTATATTAAATTACTATAAAAAGTATAATAAGTAAAAAAGTATATAAATAGTAATAATTTTACTATTTTTATAGTATTACTAAAAATAAAGTAAGTTATTAGTAAACCTTACTATACTTAATATATTTAAGTTTATATAATATAAAGTTAAGTAAAATCTGTTTTTTAAAATATACTAAGTTAGTTAGTTATAATTTTTTTATTAGTTTCTATATTTTTTATATTTTTTTTAAAAAAATGTATACTTAATATAAGTACACTTTTATATTAATTTATATGTAGTTTACTTTATTCTATGTTATATAAAATATATTTAAATTATAGTTAGCTATATTTATTCTATATTTTTAGCTATATTAGTATGTTAAGGATTAGCATTAGCTATATTAGTGTGTTAGAGATTAGCATTAGCTATGCTTAGTTACAGGCTATAATTAGTTACATGCTATAGTTAAATATTATTATTATATGTCTATTACCTATCTAATACTAATTTGCTAAGCATTATGCTACAACTATATAACAGCGCAGGCAAGACAATAGGTCTAAATGCAGTAGAAATCTAGTTAGAGGCATATAGAAGTGCGTAGGGACTTAGAACCTAAGAATGCTATTAACACTTATAAGCCTTATATAAAAAATATTAAAAAACTACTAAGCTAGCTAAAAAAAAAAAGGTGCAACTAAATACTTAAAATAAAAATAAAAGTAACTATAAAAAATAAAGTTAAGTTATAGTTAAAGCTAATATAAAAACTTATTAGATAAGTTCTAAGCAACTTAAGATAAAATAATTTATAAAAATTATTATAAACTATTCTTTAACCTAAATAACTTACTATAAAGATAGAATAGTAAGTAGTATAAATAGCACTAAAAGTAAGCTTTTAAAAAAAGATAGAAGTGTATTATAAAAGAGACAAATTACTACTAAGCCTTACTTATTAAGATTTATGCTTATATATAAAGTACAGGTTATGTGACCTCTAAACAGGTTAGAGGAGGCCATACTAGCCCGCTCTAGGACATCCGGCCTTACGCCTACCTTAATGTGCTAACTATTGCTCTAAGCAAGCTTTGCTTTTACAGATCATTTATGAACTGTTGTAGTATTTTAAGCTCTAGTAGTTATAAACTCTAAGTAATACTTTAAAACTTAAGTTATAATTAATGCTTATAAAAATAAAAATTTAAAAGTATATAAATAGTTTACTAACTTTTATAGTTAAAGTGTTTAAAAAAGTTTTAAAAGAGGTAGTAATAATTATATATAAGCTAGTGTTAGCATAATAAGAAATTACTAAGCTTTAAGCAGCTAATAAGGCTACTACATAACATAAATTATATAAAAAAAAGTAGATTAAGGCAGAAAAGACTTTAATAATTTAAAAAAGCCTACACTTAATAGCTTTAAAGAAGTTTAAAGCGCACAGTAATAAGAAGAAAGTAAAGAAGTAGGTGTAAGCTAAAGTAGGTAAGCTATTCTAAAGGCGCTGCAGATAGTGTAATTAGACTAGGCATAACATGTAAATGTGTAAGCAAGAAGTAGAAGTAGTATCTAAATAATATTCTAGGCTGTACTATACTATATAGTGCTAGAGCAGGTTGTTATAGGCTATAATAGAGTTTGTTAGGGTAGGGTCTTGGCAAAAGTAAGCAACTTAGGTGTGTGAGCAACTCGCCTGTGAAGTATGTTATAGACTAAAAAGCATTACTTTTTTCTAATAAGAATAATACTACTTATATATCTTATACTATATATACTTTTTATCTTGTCTACCCTAGAACTGTTTAACCTAAGCTACTTATATAGCTGTTAAAGGGCAAACTGCAGTTAGCTACACCCTAAGAACCTGTCACAATTGTGCACGAGTAAGGTTATAGAGCTTCACAGAGGTCTAGTTTAATTACTACGTAAGGTATTATAGTAGGTACAAGACGTTGTGTGAGGAACAGGAAGGTTTAGAAGAAAATTAGTAATTAAATACTTAGCTTAAAAGTCTAAGCGCTTTAAGTATAAATTAAGCCTATTTTAAGTTTAGTTAGTGTTAAAGTAGTTTATACTTAAGTTTATGTCTATATTATGTTATGTTTATGTTAGATGTGCACTAATAATACTCTAGTACACGTCTAATACAGTTATGTCTAGGATCTAGAGAGGATACTGTAACAGTACTCCCCCTCTTATTAGGAAGGAAATCTTTTACATTAGTAGTTCTAGCATTAAGTTGTCTTTATTAGAGTATAGGTTTAGTTTAGATAAGTATTAGGTGTAGAATTAAGTTACTGCAGAGTTTTTTTATAGAGCTTCTATAAGTTTTTATAACAGTTTGTTATATCTAGTTTATTTTATAAAGTATTTATAAATATGTTTTTTTTTATTAAACTAAATCTATTTAATGTCTTCTATAACATATTTTAGTTTATTATTTATAATAATAGGTTTAGGTAGTAAGTTTAGCTATCTAGATAGATAGTTAGATTTAGAGGCTACTTAGCGCAGCAATAATACATAGAACACAGAGTGTATCTTTATGCTGTTAGGTAGGATTAATTAGTAAGCATATAATAAGACTATATAGGCTACTATAAAAAGGCTAAAGTTCTTTTAATTAAGTTTCTTTAATTATTAGTTTATTTAGATATTTCTAGCGTCTAGCTAGACCTTCTTACTAGCTGCATACATAGAGGTAAGAGTTTAGAATTAGTTTATATACTCTTATTAAAAAGCTTAAGCTTATATAAGCTTTTTATAAATATATTTAGATATATTTTAGATTTTATTAATAAGTCTATTTACATTTATTACTTATATAAATTAATAAGTTAGTTAAGGAGTATTTAAAAGTAGTTTAAATTCTATTTAAAGGTAGTATTTATAGTTTACTAAAAACAGAGATACTTATGTTAATTTAAATGTTATATTATTAGCTTTAAACTATGCTATAGCTAACTATTTTACCTAGTTATCCTACTAGTAGTTTATGTACACTTATAAGACTTATTTTATTACAGTGTTTATGTTCTTAGTCTAGCTGTTAGTCTCTAGGTAAAAAGCTGTAAATAGATAAAAGACAATTTAGAGCTGTTTATAAAGTTTATTCTAGAAGGCTAAGACAAACTGCGTACCTCTATCTAATATAATTATGTTAGGCAGGCTATAGTAAACCTATACATATTAGTAGAATAACTAGGCTATATTAGAGGCAGTTATAAAGGAACATAGTATTAGGTGTTAATACTTAGTTAAGTAATTAATAACTACTATAATATTTATATACCTTTTAGATAAAGGTAGGTTTATAATAAAATTAATTAATATATTTTTTTAAGCTTATTTAAGAATTAGGAGTAGTTTAAGTAGGCTATTATACCTTTTTTAAAAGGCTTTTACTTTACAGCAAGTATAGCAACATAATACGTATTAGCGTACAGTATAGAACATGCAGGGCTAGTAGTACTCTCTCTGTAGTAGGTCAAAAGTCTTTCCTCTGCCTAGGTGTCCTCTAACAGGCAAGTTATGTATAATTTAAAGTAGTTTAATTCTTAGTTTGTTAAAATTAAAGATTATAAGTTAGTTATAGTAATATAGCTTACTATTTTAGTTTTTATAGTTAGCTAGTGTTACCTTCTTTAACTAACTAGCGCTGTTTTAGAGTAAGTCTAAGGTTTCTTAAATAAATTTATTATTTAAATACTTATTAGTAATAATTTAATTAATTATCTAATCTATTTTATTTAAGTTAAGGTCTAAAAATAGCTTAAGTTAAAGCAAAGTTTAGTGTTAAGCCTTTTATACTTCTTTTTAAGTAGGGACATTTTAGAATTGCTTTATAAGGGCATCTAGTTTCCCTCTGTCTTAACTAGAATAATAAGTAATTTTAAAATTAAAATAAAATAAGTATTTAGACTAACAGGCTTATTAGTAGCTAAGTTATTTTATAGTTATAAAGTACTGTAAGTTCTTATAGTTAGATAAGACTTATATTAAATGCGCTGCACCTTCTAGTTTAGGTTGCTATTATTTAAAGCAGTGTACTATAGTAAGTAATTTCTTATTATAGATTTTATAATTACCTTTTACAGGACTTATTCTTTTTAAGAAATATATAATAGGCTTAATAGTCCTATCTAGCTTAGTCTAGAAGAAAACTCTTGTTACTATGTAGTCTAAGGCATTAGCTTCTACAAGTATTAGTAGTTTAAAGTTAAAGTAGTAAAGTATTAAAGCTTTAGTAAAGGCTTTCTTTAGCTAGTTAAAAAACTATTAGTAATTTAAGTTAAAGTTAAATTAGATCTTTTTTTTAGTAAGTGTAATTATAAGGCTTACTTACTATAAAAAGTTATTAATAAATTATTAGTAGAAGTTAGTAAATTTTATAAAGGCTTAAACATCTTTTACATCTTTTAGGTATTACTAATCTAGCATAGTCTAAACCTTAATAGGGTTTATTTAAATGCTATTTATAAAAATTATATATCCTAAATATGTAACCTTTAATTAGTAGAACTTGCATTTGTTTATATTAAGTTGCAGACCTGCTTCTTCTATAGCCTTTAGCACTAGGCATACATGCTGTTTATGCTCTAAAAGGCTATTACTGTAGATTAGAATATTATTAATATACATAGTGTAGAACACATCTAGGTAGGGTTAGAGCAAGTTGTTTATAAAATGTTAAAAAGTACTAAGCGCGTTAGCTAAGCTAAAGGGCATTACTAAGTACTTAAATAGTCTATATTAAGTCTAAAACACTATTAGCTACTTATTACCCTTTGCTATTTTTAGCTTATTAAAGGCAGTAATAATATCTAACTTTATAAAATACTTTGCTTTACTTAGTTAGCTTAGAGTTTCTTATAAAAAAAAATTAGGTATTAGTTTTTAATAGTAATAGTATTTAGTTCTTAGTAGTTAACATAAAATTAAAGCTTACCTTTAGGTTTCTTTATAAATAGTATAAGTAACACTACTAGTAAAAAGCTAGCTTAAATAAACTCTTTTTTTAAGTTTTTATTAAGGTATTTTTAAAGCACT
>NW_022985173.1:0-64851 GCF_010093535.1 Lindgomyces ingoldianus
CATGTATTTAGTCGCACCTCGCCCCCGTAGCTAGCTCGGTAGTTTTCTGATATCCTACGTACAAGGCCTATAGGTGTCATTGGTATTCCAAGGTCTCTGAGTCCCCACGCACTCCCATATGCCTCTGAGTGGATTCATACCGCATTCGGACCCATTGTCTTGCCTGCGCCATTACAGTAGGGTCTTAGCAAAAGTAAGCAACTTAGGTGTGTAAGCAACTTGCCTGTGAAGTACGTTATCTAGATGTTCACGCACAGAGGTTTGCGCACAAGCATTATGTAACATAGATACGTAATCCTGCTTATGCATAATAGCTTATATCTAAACTATAACACTGCTACTGTGTATAAACACTAGTAACTTTTTCTTTTTATCTAAAAAGTTGCCTTTTGTACGTGTTACTTCCCTTCTGTCTGTGTAAGTCTATCTAATTATGTTCTGCCTTTACTCCACCCTATTTGTTAGGACTTGCCCCTAGTAATGCTGTGCGTTAGAATAGGCTAGTTGCGCTATGTAAATAGCTCTTCTTTTCTTTATTCTTTACTTTTTAAGCCCTGCTGTACAATTCTCTAGCTCTTTTCTTTTTTTGTATAGTGCTAGTAGTAATAGATTCTTTGTTACAGTCTATAGTTAGACTAACGTAACTCTACTAGTAGTGCTCCACAATCTAGCTAGGTTGGGGCAGGGCCTGCTTACAGTCTAATTAGAAGATGCAGAGGCAGCACAGCTGCTGTAAGGCCGAGATGGTGCTTACGTGCGACAGGTATATATACTATTCTGTACGCAATAATTAATGTTAGTTAATTATTTACACCTTTTTAGTTATATTAGCGTAGTAGTATAGAGCTCTGTCCTTACATAATAATTAACTAATAACAAGGATAGTTGCGTGTTTAACCTACACCTTAGACAGCTTTGCTAGTTTTTAGACTAAAACGTGAGCCGGCCTCTTCTAGCGCCACGTTGTAGCTGCTGGGAGGTCTAGTGTGTATAGCTTAGCTGGCGTGGCCACTAAGCGTTGCGTCGTGTTTATCCCGCGCCTCTGGGCCGCAGGTGGTCAGCCTCTGGCCGGTAACCGAGACATGCGCATAGGCGCCTCTGAGCTGCGGGTAGGTCATGTGACGCCTGGGACATGCGTCTGCTAAGAAGGGGGATAATGTAAGGCTAGGATAGCGCTTACGTGTAAGGCTGAGATAGTGCTTACGTGCAACAGGTATATATACTATTCTGTACGCAATAATTAACGTTAGTTAATTATTCGCACCTTTTTAGTTGTATTAGCGTAGTGGTACAGAGCTCCGTCCTTACAGCTGCTAGCAGTTATAGAGGAATGCACTATCTAATAAGAGGGCAGGCTATAAATTAAACAAGCCTAACAAGCTTAGCAAGCTTATTACTATAAACTTACTAAACTTACATAACTTGTTCTTAGCACTACTAAACATGTTGTCGCGTACAGCTATCTGTCTACATATATCCTTCTGCTGTGCTAGCTAGGAGGTTAACCTTTTAGCAAACGCAACACATGTATATAGTTTAAACTTTAAATAACTTTTAAAAGGTGTGTTTAATGTTTAGTTTATTTTTTACATAGACTAAGTAGCATTTTAGCTTTTTAATAAGCTGTAATACTATCTGTATATCTTGCAACATATATACCTCTAATTTTATCTAACAAGACTGTTTAACCTAGCTACTATACTGCTGCTATAGGGACAAACTATAATCTAGTTACTCTACCTAGCTTTATTAGCCTAATAGCCTTTACACAGGACTGTACACCCTGCTGTTAGCCCCTATTCTTTGTCCTACCTTACTAGGAACAACACTAACTGTAACGATTCTACGAATCGTTCCATATCGGGTCGCTCGGATCCTATCCGAAGGGTCCCCGTATCGGCCCCGACCATAACTTGACCCAGTCCTCTGCAGTTACCCCTATTCCCTTATGTATTTAGTTGCACCTTGCCCCTGTAGCTAGCTTAGTAGTTTTCTAATATTCTTTTATATAAGGCCTATAGGTGTTAATGGCATTCCTAGGTTTAGAGTCCCCACGCACTTCTATATGCCTCTAAGTAGATTCCTACTGCATTTAGACCTATTGTCTTACCTGTGCTGTTACATTATATTAAAAAACTTACTTTTACTAGTAACTGTAACAGCGCAGGCAAGACAATGGGTCCGAATGCGGTATGAATCCACTCAGAGGCATATGGGAGTGCGTGGGGACTCAGAGACCTGGGAATACCAATGACACCTATAGGCCTTGTACGTAGGATATCAGAAAACTACCGAGCTAGCTACGGGGCGAGGTGCGACTAAATACATGAGGGAATAGGGGTAACAGCAGGGGTCGGGGCCAGGTCGAGGTCGGGGCCGATACGGGGGCCTTCCGGGCCATCCGAGATGGAACGATTCATGAGGATCGTTACAGTAACAGCTTTATTAATAATATTATATTAATTATTTATTTAACTATGTCTAAGTTCTAAGAAGTGTTTAATTTAGTTTAAGTTATAATTTTTTACACACTATTATATTAAATTATTTAGTTAGTATAAATAAAATTTTATAGACTTTTTATTAACTAAAGCTTTTAAGTTTAAAACTTTCTATCTCTTATAATTAAAATTACCTTTAAAAAAGTTATAAAAAGTGTGCTAAAGTAGAAACTTAAAGACTACTAATAACTTATTAAAATTAAAGATAACTACTAATGCCTAACCTCTAACTACTATTAGATCTTATCATAAAGACTGTAACCTATTCTAGCTATAGCTAAGGCAAAATACTTACTTTTAGAACTAAATAACTACTTACTTTAATAGCTAAACCTTTTTTTATAGAACTTAAAGCTAAAGACTTACTAGATTTAGAGTTAAACTAGAGTAACATAGCCTTTAAAAACCAAGTTGCTTAATTAAAGGCATAAATTAAATAGCTAACTAAATTAAAAACTATTAGTCTTAATTAACTTTTACTAACTACTAAATTACTTATAATAATGCTTTAAATTACTCTTACTACTTTAATAGTAAAAGACTTTTTAGGCACTCTTAAGCTCTTTTAAAGCTACTTTACTAAATATATGCCTAAGATTAAAAACCTTATAGATAGTAAAGAACTTATGTTTAAATAATAGCAAGCCTTTATTATAGATAGACTTAACATTAATGCAGATTACTATTAAAGTAAGCGCGCACGCATAGCGCTAGTATAGGGACACACTGCTAGTATTGTAAAGGAATACCTAGAGCCTAGATACCTAGCTAAATTAGATTACTTTTAGTTTAAGAATATAAAAAAATAATTTAGCTCTTATAAACTTACTTTATTACTAGTAATAAAAAGACAGAGGTGTAATAAGTGTTTTAAACTTTAAAAATAAGTAAAAGAGAAGCATTCTCTGCCTTTAAAGCTTACTTTATTAGTGCTGCTGTTAAAAGGTTTATATTAAAAGTAGAATAGTTTTTTTACTTATAAAAAAAAATACTACCTAGCTTAAAAGTACTAAACTTAGGTTTTAAGTACACTTAAAAAAGGCTTTTTTAAGACTATAGTAGCCTACCTAACAGCTTATAATATAGAAAGAAGGAATACTTTTACTAGTTTAAAGTAAACTATTAATTTTACCTAATAGTCTACTATTAGACCTAGTATAGATTAGTCTTAAAAGGTTTCTAGTAATACATTTAAGGCAGTATACTATTCTAGTGCACTCTAACCTGCACCTCTGTTAGTACCCTAGTCTACCTTAATTACTTATAGACAATCTAGCTAGACACCTGCCCTAGAAAGACAGACAACTTCTAGCAACTATTATAATTATAAAAAACTAAGACATTTTGCTAGCAACTGCCTTATCTCTAGAGTATAAGAAATAGAGGTAGAGTAGTAAGATTTTAAAAAAGAATTTATAAACATAAATAATTTTAATCTAAATGCTTTTTAAATAGGAAATAGTAACACTTAAAGAAACTTTTTATTCTAGGCTTAAGTAAGTATAATTTATTAAACATTAATCTATTACACTTATTTAAAGAAAAACACTTTTAAGTCTTTACTATTTTATATTTAAAAAGCATTAGAGTCTGTTTAAATTTTTTAGTTAATACTAGTGCTTATAGTTTTTTATTTATTAACTTATTAACTACTAAGTTATTGTTTTAATGCCTTTATGTCTTTATCTAACACTTACTATTTAAAGTTATAGTTAAGGGCTTTTAAGATTAAATCTAAGTCCTTATCTACTAGTATATCTGCCTACATATGTAAATTAATAAGAGAAGCATCTAAAACTGCTTCTTTGTTATTATAGACCTTAGCTCTTAAGATTACATTATTAGTATTAAATAGTTATATTATTTTAAACTTTATTTAGATATAAAGAGGAATTAGATTATATAGCCTAGTAAATATCTGCCTACTTATAAACCTTTGCTGCCCTTGCTTATACAATTAACCTAGCCTACATATAATAAAGAAGTAGAGCTAGATATTAAACAACACAACGCACTATAGAAAAAGGACTAATTTTAGTAGTTATATAGCCTAATAATCTACTGCATTAAGGGTTTACTAAGGCTACTAAAATTATATAGATCTTTTATTATTTACAGTCTAAAGACACTTAAATTATTCTTCTACTTATTTATTAAGAAGTCTAGAATAGGTCTAAAAAAAGTCTGTTTAGCTACTATTACTCTAATTTTAGTAAATGCTTTTTATTTTAATATAAAAAGAAAAAAAAAGTTTTTTTTAACTTTTATTTATAAAATTAAGTAGTTAATTAAAGATAAGTAAGCTTTATAGTTAGACACTAAATGTAAAACTAAAGCATTAGTAAACCTCTAATTGCTCTTTAAATACTATTAGTACTAAGATGTATTTAGCCACACAGCAGCTTACTAGCTACTAGTACATTGTCTATATAACTATAAGATTGTCCTTACAGAGCCTCTCTCTAACAGTTATAGTCTGTTATACAAACAGAACCTTAAGGAGCTAGAAGTAATAAAGAAATATGTTATAGATAATCTAAAATATAGCTTTATTAAGTAGAGTTAAAGCTTTTTTACATCTCTTATTTTTTATGTATAAAAACTAAATAGCAACTTATGTATCTATGTTAATTACTGCAAACTTAACACTCTTACCTGTAAGGATGTGTATCTAATACTATACATAGATAAACTTTTGTTAAGACCTACTAAGGTAGTAATTTTTACTAAGTTTAATATTTGCGTAGCTTTTAATAAGATTAGGATAGATCTAAGCTCTAAAAAGTGTACTACCTTTTAGACATAATATAAAACCTATAAGTGTAAAGTTTTACCTTTTAGATTATGCAATAGTCTAGCAACTTACTAGCGCTATATAAATAATGTATTAATTAACTATTTAAATAATTTTTATATTACTTATCTTAATAACATCTTTATTTACTTTAAAGATAAGGCAACTTATATTCTTTATGTTAAGAAAGTCTTAGAAAGGCTCTAGTAAGCAGAATTATAAGTAGAAATTAAAAAGAGTAAATTTTATGTTACTTAAATAAAGTATCTTAGCTATATACTTTTAAATAAAGGACTAGAGGTTAACCTAGAGAAAGTAGAGGTGCTACGCAACTAGCAGGCGCCTACTACTGTAACAGGTGTGAAATCCTTTCTAGGCTTTACTAAATTTTATTAGCAATTTATTTTAAAAAAATTTTATATAGTAAAACTAATTATTACGCTTTAAAGCTTTACTACTCTTTTTATATAAACTTTAGAGTGTAATGTAGCTTTTAAAAAGCTAAAGTTTATACTACTAAGTATACCTACACTTTGCTATTTTAACTTTGTGTTATAAACTAAAATTAAAACTAACACTTTTAATAGAGTAGTAGTAGGAGTTCTTTTTTAGGAATAAGTAGATAGAAATTAGTGCCTTGTATTGTTCTATAGTAAGGTCTTATCTAGTTTAGAGCTAAACTAGAAGATACATAATAAAAAGCTATTTATAATTATTACTGCGTGTCACGGTATCCTCCCCGGATCCCAGACATAACTGTATTAGACGCGTACTAGAGTATTATTAGTGCACGTCTGACACAAATACAACACAACACAGACATAAACTTAAGCATAAACTGCCTTAACACTAACTAAACTTAGAATAGGCTTAATTTATACCTAAAGCGCTTAGACTTCTAAGCTAAGTATTTAATTACTAATTTCCTTCTAAACTTTTTTATTCTTTACATAACATCTTGTACTTACTATAATACCTTATGTAGTAATTAAACTAGACCTTTATAAAGCTTTATAACCTTACTTGTGCATAATTATAACATTACATTATATTAAAACTTTAGCTAAGAATAGCCTCTAAATTTAATTTAATAAGCTTAGTACTTACATAACTCTAAGCTATTAAAGTAAGCTAAAAAGCCTTTTAAAAAGCGCTTACTTTATAAAAAAGCTGCTACATTATAAGCTTTAAAGCTTTTTAAAAGGACTTTAAAAAATAGCTTTGTGTTATTAAGCAGTCTATTTCTACTTTAACTTTTATTATAGTAGTAGGAACTAAGAACTTACTAGCCTTAAAGCTTACTTAGAAGTCTAGAGATAGCTTAACTTTTTCCTACCTAACGCTGCCTATAACTTATAACTTTTTTAACTTAGTAATAAAATCTAACTAACTCTCTAATCCCTTACTATTTAATAAAAAATAAAAAGACCTACCTTTCTTCTTACACAAGCTTTAATACAAACTTAAAGAAAACATAGACTAATTTCTTTTTAAACACTTCTAGTTACTATACACTTACTTTTAACTTAACTATAACATAACAGCCTTAATTAACTTACTAATAAATAAGAATATTATTAACTTAAATTAATTTATAGTGTTTTTATAAGTAACTTATAAAGACTTAAATAAAAAGTTAATAGCCCTAAGTTACCTAAACACCTTATAATAAAAAAAAAAAGCTTTACTTTACACTTTACTAAGTTCTACTAACTTGCATCTAATACAGGCCTAAATAAGATAGGTCTAATTACAGCTTTATATAACTCCCTTTTAACTAAACTGCAACGCGCTATAGTAGAAGAACCCCTTCTAAACAACTTTAATGCGTATGTAAACCTAATTACTACCTATAATAATAACATAAGGTTCCTCTCTGTACAAGCCCTAATACACTCCTAAACTAGCGCAGTTACAAATAAAGACCTTAATGTAATAAAAATTAATTTAAATTATACTTTAGTTAGTTCTAGAAAGTGTAAAGATTACAGAAAAAAAAGTTAATGCTTTAAGTATAGTAAGCATAGTTATATCTTCTAAAACTACTCTATTCCCCTTTCTTAAGTCTACATAAGTAGTGCTGTTAGCACTTATTAAAAATTCTTACTATTTTAATCTTATTTTTATAAAAGCTCTAACTGTCTGTACGCAGCAGCAGCGTCGCGGCCTAGATACGAGCGATCACGCACGAGCAGGATCACGTATCTATGTCACATGATGCTCGTGCGCGAACCTCTGTGCGCGAACATCTAGATATCCCCCTTTTCCTCTGTACAGAGGAAAAATAAGAAGTAATTAACACTAGTTACCTAACACCCCTGTGCAATATTTACACTGTGTAAACCTCTCTGTCTTGTACGCATTTGCTAACACTAAGTGCTAGCTAGTAGAGAGTCTATTTAACACTAATTAGTAGTTTAAATACTATAAAAAAGAAAGCTCTTTTTATACCTTTTTATTTAAAAGTTTATATATAAAAAAAATTCTTTTTCTTACTACTTTAACTATAAATTAGTAAGAGTAAAGATAGAGTTTAATTTATATATAAGTAGCTATAAATCTTTATTTAGTTACCTAAGTAAGAGTAAGAAACCTATCTATATAATACTATTTAAAGGTATTATATAAATAGTAGTGCTTGTTTAACACTAAGAGGTCTGTTTTATCTTTTTACACAAGGCTGTTTAGAGGCAGCGTACAATAAAAAGTAAAACAGTGCGCAATAACGCATAATTAACTACTATAGAGTAATAAGCAACGCTAGCTTTATCTATAACTAGCTAACATAACATATTAACATATAACTAATACATACTTTTTATAGGCATTTTAGCAAAGACCTTAGCAGAGTAGATAAACATTAAAAATTAAGTAAATAAAATTAAACTATTAAATAATATACTTAAAAAAAAGCTTAATTTATATATAGCTAACTTAATTATAAAACTTTATGTGTTAAGTGTAATAAACATACATACACTTAAAAACTTTTAAAATAACTTTATAAAGTAAAAGCTTATACACTTTAAAAATCTTAGCTAACTGTTTTTATAAGAACTAATTACTACTTTATAAAATAAGAGCATTAGCTTTAAAAAGAACATAATAAAAGCTACTACACTATATAAACTTATAAAAAAAGAACACACATTTACTATTTTACTAAAGCATTATATAAAACTATTACTACTATTACTAGTCTTAACATAATAAAGAATATCTCTGTATAAATTACCTATAAACCTAATACTTTCTCTATAATTAGTACAACTACCTTATAATAGCTTACTGTATAAGAGCATAACTAGGTAGCTACATATTCCTGTAGCCACAGCTCTACATAAGATTCCCTAAAGCTTGTACCTACTGTATATAATTTAATTACTGTACAATCTATACTAACTTTTACTTATATAAGATATTACAGTAGAGAACCTTACGCCTAAGAAAGTTATATAATTTTAAAAGGCATAAAGAAAGAAAAATAACTACATAAAGCAACTATATAATATTCTAGCTAATAAGGCTATAGCATTTATTAAGCTCTGCTAACACTTTGCTATTTTTAAAGCATTATACATAAGCATCTTTCCTAATATTTTTAAAAAGCGCGCACATATGTTCTACTTTTATAATATTAGTCTAGGATAATTATAGAAGTTACTGTATAAGCAGCTTAGTAATTACTTTAATACTAATGTAAACTATAACTAGTATTAAACAGATTAAACAATAATAAGCTTTATATAAAGTAAGTAAAAAAACTTTATAAAAACTTTATATAAAGCTTTTAAAGCTATAATTAATAAACTTACTTTTATATAAAAAGCTCTTAGTCTATAATTCTAAGGTAAAATACTACTTTACACTACTATTATATAAGCATGCTAAAGGCAACTTAAACTTAAACAAGTAATATTCTTAATTAAGCCTACATATAAAGCACTATATAGTAACTTTTGTTTAGCACTTTAAGTTATAATTAATTAATAAAATAATGCATTTATAAATAAATTCTAGAATGTGTACTACACTAATAAGTAATATAGCTTACTATATACACATAGCTATTAACAACATAGAAGAAGCTTAAAGGAATATAAAAAATTATTTAGACTATAGTTTTTTATATAATTAAAGTAATACTTTATTTATTATAAAAAAGAATATTAGTTAATAAATTATTTTTATATAAATTAATTTTATGCAAAACACTAATATATCTTTTTATATAAAAAATTCTATAACAAGACACTAATATGTAAAAAGGTAAATATATACATTTAAGAGTTTAAAGGTAAACTAAAGTAAAAAAAAAAAAAGTTGCATAATAATAATAACTTAAATAAAAAAAAAAGTAAGAAGATTATTAACTACCTTACTAATGCTACATTTTTTTACTACGCGACTATAAAGGACATCTACAGCCTAGAACCTAAAGGATACATAAAACAGTTTATCCTTAAAGATTAATACTATACAGTATACTAAAGTAAACTATAGAATACTAGCGTAGTAAGAATCTCTACTGTAAGGAAGTTATAACTTAAAGCATACCTGTAAGAATTCCTTTATATAAAAGTAGACTAAACACTAAAAAAGAAAAGTATTAGCTTTAAAAAATAAAAATTAATAGAATTAATTAGTACTATATAAATTACTAACCTAGTTAGTAACATAATATATTACATCTTAGACACTCTAACACTGTTCCTACTATCTTTAGCAGACATAGACTAAATAGGTGCGTACTTTAATAACATTTTAAATGTTATTATACATAAAAACAAAACTACTATCCTTATTATATAAAAATAAAGACACTTTTTTTTTAATGTTAGTAAAAAAAAATTTATGTCTTTCTTTACTAAATTAAAACTCTACTACCTCTACTGCTAATTTAAACACCCCTGCATAAAGAGACTCTAGAAGATGCTAACTAGCGCTAGCTACAACATTAATGCTGCAGTGCTAGAAGAGATTAAGAAGTTTTGCTACTTTTACTAATTATATAACTAGGCCCTACAAAGATTTAAGTTTATAATTAAGAATAACACCTACTTTAACTATAAAGTTATTATTAACATTATATAAATTAATAATAAAGATGTTTTACATGTTATTAATGTAGATATATTATTTTAAGCTGCTACATTTCTAAAATCTATATCTACACAAGATACTTAGAATGCACTATGCAAATGCTAAATTAACACCTATTAAGAACCTCTAGACTATATTGTGTATAACTCTAGTATAAACTTTGCTTTAAAGGATTTTTAAGCTTATTGTCACAGTTATGTTACAGCTATCCAACCCCTGAGTACCCTAAGGGCTTAGCACAGGGTATATAGGCTCCTTAGCCTCTGTACCTCTGCCTCCAACCCTAAGGTTTACTCTCGTTACCCCCTATCCTGCATTCCCTCTCTGTGACCTGTGTTTCCTGCTTAATACCTCTTACACTTATGCAAAGATTATAGAAGCTACATGCAGGTAGATGCCTATAGAAGCACATTAGGTAGTTAGAAAGGTTAAGCGCGCGCACATACTTCTTTAATAAGCATTTAACATCCTAAAGACTAAGCTAGGTAACTGTATAAATAATAAGGCTATCTTGCAGATAGCAGTTAAGGCTCTAAACAACATAGCTAGCCTACACAGTCTAGTACCCACACTGCTAGTCTTTAAGGCATACCTAAGAATTAACCTAGACTCTCTACTATTACTAGACATTATTACATAAGCAAGCGCTGTATAAAAAGTAATAAAAATACTTTAAAAAAACTATATAAAAGTAAATATTAATTATATAATTAACACTTATAATAGCCTTATAACACATAAAGTTCTTAACCTCCCTCTTAGCTTAAAGATTATAGTATAGAGAGAGAAAAAAGGCTAGACTAGCCTATATAAAATTAAAAGCATTAAAAGAAGAGACATTATTATTAAAAAAAATAGCCTACTAAAGCTCTAATATAGGCAAGTTAAACTATACTATAAAGAAAAAAAAAAGATAACTTACTTATAATAAATAACCTAGATAAACTAATCCTTATATAAAAAGATCTCTTAAAAAAGAGAAAAAAAAAATAGCCTTATAAAAATATTATAAAGGCAGAACTAGAGCCTACTACAGACTAAGCCCCTTAAAATAGCAATGCTGCACTAGTGCAAAGAAAAGATATAGATACTAGAAGAAGTAAAAAGTAAAGAAAACCTGCATAAAGTCTAAACTAGGTATTTCTAACCTAAAAAAAAAAAATTAGGCCTTATTTATTAAGCTTTATATAAATAGTGTAATTACTACACCTAAAAAACTATTTAAGAAATTAGACTATATAAAGATAAACACTCTAATTACTAACAGCACTTTTAAAGTTATAGTGTATAACTTAATAAAGCATAAAAGTTAGATTTTTAACCTTTGCTTTATATAAAAAGTAAAAGGCAAAACAACCTAACTATATAAAAAATTCTGCCTAGTATTTGCTAGCTACTTAAATAAAAAGAAAAAAGAAATCTTTACTTAGTTACTAACTATTTAGAAGATAAGCTAAAGACTACTTTTAGCTATAAAAGTAAGCTTAAAAGCTATGTATAAAATGCATTTTAAACTATGTAATATTATATAAGCATACATCTAATTAATAAATAAGCTTATACACATGCTATATATAAAGCTACTAAAGAAGATGCGCTAGAGCTTTCTACTAAATATAATACTCTAGGTTGTATAACCTTTATATAAAGCTGCTAAATTAGAACTGTATTAGTTTAAAACATACTATAACTACTATAAAAAAAAGCTGTGTATGTATATCTTTTTATATAACTTATGCCTTTTAATTACTAATAAAGGAGAGCACACTTTTAGTATTACTAGCTTATAAATAGATAATACTTTAAGCATTATAATAAAAAATTTTGCGTAAAAAAAAAAAAAAACTATAAAAAGTAAAGTTTTATATAAAAAGTAAAACTATTTTAGTAAAAAAGCAGCCTATTAAGTTTAATAGTAAAAGAATTAAACTTATACATAATATAGTAGTCTTTACTTAAAAAAAATAAGTAAGCTACCTTTATATAATTAACTTAAAAAATAAAAATGCTGCATAATAATATATTAAGTAATATGTAAGAGAGGTATACATTATATCTATATGTTAACTAAAGGTAGCATTTAACTTATTTATTACTACATAAACTATAAACCTTTTGCATAATAACATTAACACACTTAATGCATAAATTTAATAGTAGATAGATAATAGTAAGCATAGTCTTACTTTTCTACTATTATAGCTTAATTATGTAAAGCTGTTTATCTTTATAAATAAATTATTTACTAATAATAAAAACCTTAGCTTATAACTAGAATTTTTAATTATATTAAGTAATAAAGACTATATAAAGTAAAGTAACTACTTTAAAATACTAGGCAACATTATATACTAAAATTCTACTAAGTGTAAAAGAGTAACTAGGAGTGTTTTTACTAGTAAACTATATAGAATAGTTAGAAAGTTTAATAATGTAATTACTTTTAGTATAACTTTATAGTAAATTATATAAATGCTTAAACTGCTACTAATTCTAGTAGTAATTTATATAAATTTAAGGTCTTTATATAATTACCTTATTAAGCTAGGCACTACTAGTAAAAAGTAACTTATAATTAACATTATGTTACTTTATAAATTATATAAAAAAAATTACTAAAATAAAGTAAATTAATAGTAAAAATAACTTAGTAAATATATATATAAAAAAAACACTAAACTAGGCTTTTTAATTATTAGTTCTAACTAACTACCTCTCTGTCTAGATAGAAGCATCTGTAGACTAGCTAGATTCTGTGCGCAAAGATGCCTTAAACTAACTAGACTAATAACGCCTTTATATAAAGCCTATTTCTTTTTATTTTTATTTTTTTTTTATATTATATGCACTTATTTTTTTTATTATAAAGATCTGTTACTGTTAGCACTGTATAAAAAAAGAAAAGAGCTAGGGGATTATATAGTAGAGCTTAGAAAGTAAAGGATAAAGAAAAAAAAAGCTATTTACATAGCATAACTAGCCTATTCTAATGCACAGCATTACTAAGGCAAGTCCTAATAAATAAGGTAAAGTAAAGGTAAAACATAATTAGATAGACTTACACAGACAGAAGGGAGGTAACACATATAAAAAGTAACTCTTTAGATAAAAAGAAAAGTTACTAGTGTCTATACACAGCAGCAGCGTTGTGGCCTAGATATAAGCAATCACGCACAAGCAGGATCACGTATCTATGTTACATAATGCTTGTGCGCGAACCTCTGTGCGCGAACATCTAGATATCCCCCTTTTCCTCTATATAGAGGAAAAATAAGAAGTAATTAACACTAGTTACCTAACACCCCTATGCAATGTTTACACCGTGCAAACCTCTCTGTCTTGTACGCATTTGCTAACACTAAGTGCTAGCTAGCAGAGAGTCTATTTAACACTAACTTATATTTAAGCTCTAATCTTTCTTACTACTCTTAACGTAGCCGCAGCTATAGCAGTAGGAGCCTGTAAAAAGGCTTGTCCTAGGGCTAAATTGCCCTCTAGAACTAATTTAACACTAGATCTCTGCTAACTTATAGGCTAAGTCCCCTACTAATAACTAAAAGTACTAAGTTAATATTTCTATATATTTATAATAAAAAACTATATTAGCCTTAATATAAGCTCTTATTAACTTAGAAGTAAACAGCATAAGTTACATTAATAAAGAACTAGCGTGTAAACTAAATCTTTAATTAACACTACTTACCTAAATAATTTACTTAACTAGATTTAATAAAAAATAACTTAAAAAAGGTTCTATCTTTTATACTATAACTATTATAATTACCTACTAACACTATAAGGAGCAGATTAAGCTCTATGTAATAAACATAAAATGTTATAACCTAATTTTAGAATAACTATAGCTATATTAGCATAAGGTTGCCTTTAATTACTAAAAGTAAGTTTTAAACTTTAACTTTTCTTAATGCTAAGACATATACTTATGCTTACACTTAAATAACACTTAAGTAGCACTTAATATAAAAGGTCTCTAAACCTACTTTTTAATAACCTAAAAAAAAACTACTTAAGTAAGGCTAACAAGCTAGGCCTTTTACTAAAATAAGCTATATAAAATAATTTAATAACTGCTTAAACTTAAAGAAAAAAAAGCTTTTAAAAAATCTTTACCTACTTAATTTAAATATAAACTAGGACTTAAACAGCAAATAGACATCTACTACATAGGACCTGCTCTATTTATAACTCTAGCTTAATAACTAGATTACAAAATCTACATAGTTATAATTTCTAATATAGACTAAGCTTTAGCTCTCTAAAAACACACTAACTTAAGAATAATAGTCTTTTAAAACTACTATAACTTATTATATGTCTTTTTCTAAAATAAGTTTAATAAGCTTTTAATATAATATTTATATAATTACTAGATAACTTTTAAGCCTAGTAAACAACTTAGTTATAAGCTACTATATAAGATATTACTAAATAAATTAAAAGTGCTTTAAAAATACCTTAATAAAAACCTAAAAAAAAGTTTATTTAAGCTAGCTTCTTACTAGTAGCGTTACCTATACTATTTATAAAAAAACTTAAAAGTAGGCTCTAATTCTATGTTAACTACTAAAGACTAAATACTATTACTATTAAAAACTAATACTTAATTTCTTTTTTATAAAAAACTCTAAGCTAACTAAGTAAAGTAAAGTATTTTATAAAGTTAAATATTATTACTACTTTTAATAAGCTAAAGATAGTAAAAGGTAATAAGTAGCTAATAGTGTTTTAAACTTAATATAAACTATTTAAGTACCTAGTAATGCTTTTTAGCTTAGCTAACACGCCTAGTACTTTTTAACATTTTATAAACAACTTGCTTTAACCTTACCTAAACATGTTCTGCACTATATATATTAACAACATTCTAATCTATAGTAATAGCCTTTTAGAGTACAAACAGCATGTACGCCTAGTACTAAAGGCTATAGAAGAAGTAGGTTTGCAACTTAATATAAATAAATGCAAGTTCTACTAATTAAAGGTTATGTATTTAGAATATGTAATCTTTATAGATAGCATTTAAATAGACCTTGTTAAAGTTTAGACTGTGCTAGATTAGTAATACTTAAAAGATGTAAAAAATGTTTAAGCTTTTATAAAATTTGCTAACTTTTACTAATAATTTATTAATAACTTTTTATAGTAAGTAAGCCTTATAATTACACTTACTAAAAAAAAATTTAATTTAACTTTAACTTAAATTACTAATAGTCTTTTAACTAGCTAAAAAAAGCCTTTACTAAAGCCTTAATACTCTGCTACTTTAACTTTAAACTACTAATACTTGTAGAAGCTAATGCCTTAGACTACATAGTAGCAGGAGTTCTTTTCTAGACTAAGCTAGATAGGACTATTAAGCCTATTACATATTTCTTAAAAAGAATAAGTCCTATAAAAGTGTCACGGTATCCTCCCTAGATCCCAGACATAACCGTATCGGACGCGTACCAGAGTATTATTGGTGCACGTCTGACACGAACACAACACGACACAGACATGAACTTAAGCACAAACCGCCTTAACACTAACTAAACCCAGAACAGGCTTAATTTATACCTAAAGCGCTTAGACTTCTAAGCTAAGTATTTAATTGCTAATTTCCTCCTAAACCTTCCTATTCCTCACACAACGTCTTGTACCTACTATAATACCTTACGTAGTAATTAAACTAGACCTCTGTGAAGCTCTATAACCTTACTTGTGCACAATTGTGACAAAAAGGTAATTATAAAATTTATAATAAAAAATTACTTACTATAGTATACTACTTTAAATAATAGCAACCTAAACTAGAAGGTGCAGCGCATTTAATATAAGTTCTATTTAACTATAAGAACTTATAGTACTTTGTAACTATAAAACAACTTAGCTACTAACAAGCCTATTAGTCTAAATACCTGTCTTATTTTAATTTTAAAATTACTTATTATCTTAGTTAAGATAAAAGGAAACTAGATGCCTTTATAAAGTAATTCTAAAACATCCTTACTTAAAAAAAAGTGTAAAAGGCTTAACACTAAACTTTACTCTAACTTAAGCTATTTTTAGACCTTAACTTAAATAAAATAAATTAGATAATTAATTAAATTATTACTAATAAGTATTTAAATAATAAATTTATTTAAGAAACTTTAGACCTGCTTTAAAACAGCGCTAGTTAGTTAAAAAAAGTAACACTAGCTAACTATAAAAACTAAAATAGTAAGCTATATTACTATAACTAACTTATAATTCTTAATTTTAATAAACTAAGAATTAAACTACTCTAAATTATACATAACTTGCCTGTTAAAGGACACCTAGGCAGAGGAAAGACTTTTAACCTACTATAGAGAGAGTACTACTAGCCCTGCATGTTCTATACTGTACGCTAATATGTATTATGTTGCTATACTTACTATAAAGTAAAAGCCTTTTAAAAAAAGTATAATAGCCTACTTAAACTACTCCTAATCTTTAAATAAGCTTAAAAAGATATATTAATTAATTTTATTATAAACCTACTTTTATCTAAAGAGTACATAAATATTATAGTAGTTATTAATTACTTAACTAAGTATTAACACCTAATACTATATTCCTCTATAACTGCCCCTAATATAGCCTAGTTATTCTACTAATACATATAAGTTTACTATAGCCTGCCTAACATAATTATATTAGACAAAGGTACGCAGTTTGTTTTAGCCTTTTAGAATAAACTCTATAAATAGCTCTAAATTGTCCTTTATCTATCTATAGCTTTTTACCTAGAGACTAATAGCTAGACTAAGAATGTAAACACTATAATAAAATAAGTTTTATAAGTGTACATAAACTACTAGTAAGATAACTAGGTAAAATAGTTAGCTATAGCATAGTTTAAAGCTAATAACATAACATCTAAATTAACATAAGTATCTCTATTTTTAGTAAACTATAAATACTACTTTTAAATAAAATTTAAACTACTTTTAAATACCCTTTAACTAACTTATTAATTTATATAAGTAATAAATGTAAATAAACTTATTAATAAAATTTAAAATATATCTAAATATGTTTATAAAAAGCTTATATAGGCTTAAGCTTTTTAATAAGAGTACATAAACTAATTTTAAACCTCTGCCCCTGCGTATACAGCTAGCAAGAAGGTCTAGCTAGACGCTAGAAATATTTAAATAAACTAATAATTAAAAAAACTTAATTAAAAGAACTTTAGCCCCTTTATAGTAGCCTATATAGTCTTATTATATACTTACTAATTAATCCTACCTAACAGCATAAAGATACACCCTATGTTCTACATATTATTGCTGTGCTAAGTAGCCTCTAAATCTAACTATCTACCTAAATAGCTAAACCTGCTACTTAAACCTATTATTATAAATAATAAACTAGAATATGTTATAAAAGATGTTAAATAGATTTAGTTTAATAAAAAAAAATATATTTATAAATACTTTATAAAATAGACTAGATATAACAAACTGTTATAGAAACCTATAAAAGCCTTATAAAAAAACTCTATAGTAACTTAATTTTATGCCTAATACCTATCTAAACTAAACCTGTACTCTAATAAAGACAACCTAATGCTAGAACTACTAATATAAAGGATTCCCTTTCTAATAAGAGGGGGGGTACTGTCACAGTATTCTCCCTAGATCCTAGACATAACTGTATTAAATGTGTACTAGAGTATTATTAGTGCACGTCTAACATAAATATAACATAACATAAACATAAACTTAAGCATAAACTACTTTAACACTAACTAAACCTAAAATAGGCTTAATTTATACCTAAAGCGCTTAGACTTTTAAGCTAAGTATTTAATTACTAATTTCTTTTTAAACCTTCCTGTTCCTTACACAACGTCTTGTACTTACTATAATACCTTACGTAGTAATTAAACTAGACCTCTGTGAAGCTCTATAACCTTACTCGTGCACAATCGTGACACTGCGTTTAAATAATAAAGGGCTAAGCTTACATTTATAGTAATAAGCACTTTAGTATATACTAATTATTATTTATTAGAGTACTTTATAATCATAAAGGTGCTAAATGCTTGTTAAGTCTATTAGGCTAAAAAGTTAGCTTAGTATTACTTTTAAATTAAGTACACTCTTAGTAAGAATAACACTAAAGCAGATATTTTTAGTTGTTGTAAATAAAATGTAGAAAATTTAAGAGTAGCTTAAACTAATAATAAGTTAAGGGTCTTACTAAGACTATACTAACTGCACCCCTAAATTAACTCTAAACTAGCTTAGTACTATATTACTTAAACAACAACTTAAGCAGCTACGCTAAATGTTATAAAAGGACTAAACTAAGTTATGTCTTTAGATTTTTTTAAAATTAATTAATATATTACTTTAAAAGAATTAAGCCTTTTTTACATAAAAGTAAAAACTCTTACTCTACTATTATTAGATAGGAAATAGACTACTTCTTTATACTAACTACTTATGTGTGCTAGCAGACTTGTTGCTGTGTACTTAACTTATCTAAGAAGTCTATAACTAAGTATTCTTAGCACACCTAAGTGCTACTAAGACCTATTAGTTACTAGCCTAAAAGTACTACTAGAAGAGTATAAAGGCTACTTATAAATAATATGTATAAAATTACCTTTTTTATTATAAGGCTTATCTAAAACAGACTTAAACCCTAGGCTTTATCTACTCTCTACTAATTTCTGCTTAACTAATGCAGCACTTATGTATTAACTTTAAAGAGTTCTCTAAAGACAAGTCTAGATATAATTAAATTATAGTTATAATTAATTACTTATTAAAATAAGCTATTTCTATCCCTTGCTATAAAATAATTAATGCTTAGAAAATAGCTACTTTATTTATTTAATAAGTGTACTGTTTTAGCTACACACCTAAAACTATTATTTTTAATTAAGGACTTTAGTTTGTATCTAGTTTTTAGTCTAAATTTTGTTAAATTTTAGGTGTAAAAGTTAAGCTTTTTACTACCTATTATAAAGAAATAGATAGCTAAATAAAGATTATAAATAAGTATATTAATTAAAGACTAAAGCCTTTTATATTTTTTTACTAAGATAACTAGAGTTTCTTACTACTTTTAATTAATTAAGCTTAGATAACTTTACCTTATATAATAATTAAAATGTTTTTATATTAAGTCTTATACAGTGTTACAATTGTGCACGAGTAAGGTTATAGAGCTTCACGGAGGTCTAGTTTAATTACTACGTGAGGTATTATAGTAGGTACAAGACGTTGTGTAAGGAATAGGAAGGTTTAGAAGAAAATTAGTAATTAAATACTTAGCTTAAAAGTCTAAGCGCTTTAAGTATAAATTAAGCCTATTTTAGGTTTAGTTAGTATTAAAGCAGTTTATACTTAAGTTTATGTCTATGTTATGTTATATTTATGTTAGACGTGCACTAATAATACTCTAGTACACGTCTAATATAGTTATGTCTAGGATCTAGGGAGGATACTGTAACAGTACCCCCCCCCTTATTAAGAAGAGAATCCTTTACATTAGTAGTTCTAGCATTAGGTTGTCTTTATTAGAGTATAGGTTTAGTTTAAATAAGTATTAGGCGTAAAATTAGGTTACTGTAGAGTTTTTTTGTAAAGCTTTTATAGGTTTCTACAACAGTTTATTATATCTAGTCTATTTTATAAAGTATTTATAGATATGTTTTTTTTTATTAAACTAGATCTATTTAACATCTTTTATAACATATTTTAGTTTATTGTTTATAATAATAGGTTTAAGTAGCAGGTTTAGCTGTCTAGGTAAATAGTTAGATTTAGGGGCTGCTTAGCGCAGCAATAATACGTAGAACACAGGGTGTATCTTTATGCTGTTAGGTAGGATTAATTAGTAAGCGTGCAATAAGACTATATAGGCTACTATAAAGGGGCTAAAGTTCTTTTAATTAAGTTTCTTTAATTATTAGTTTATTTAGATATTTCTAGTGTCTAGCTAGACCTTCTTGCTAGCTGCATACGCAGGGGTAAGAGTTTAGAATTAGTTTATGTACTCTTATTAAAAAGCTTAAGCCTATGTAAGCTTTTTATAAACATATTTAAATATGTTTTAGATTTTGTTAATAAGTCTATTTACATTTATTACTTATATAGATTAATAAGTTAGTTAGAGGGTATTTATAAGTAGTTTAAATTCTATTTAGGGGTAGTATCTATAGTTTGCTAAGAACAGGGATACTTGTGTTAATTTAAATGTTATGTTATTAGCTTTAAACTATGCTATAGCTAACTATTTTACCTAGTTATCTTACTAGTAGTTTATGTACACTTATAGGACTTATTTTATTATAGTGTTTGTGTTCTTAGTCTAGCTATTAGTCTCTAGGTAAAAAGCTGTAGATAGATAAGGGACAATTTAAAGCTATTTACAGAGTTTATCCTAGAAGGCTAAGACAAACTGCGTACCTCTGTCTAATATAATTATGTTAGGCAGGCTATAGTAAACTTATACGTATTAGTAGAATAACTAGGCCATATTAGAGGCAGTTATAGAGGAACATAGTATTAAGTATTAATACTTAGTTAAGTAATTAACAACTACTATAATATTTATATACTCTTTAAATAAAGGTAAGTTTATAATAAAATTAATTAATATATCTTTTTAAGCTTATTTAGAGATTAGGAGTAGTTTAAGTAGGCTATTATACTTTTCTTAAGAGGCCTTTACTTTACAGCAAGTATAGCAACATAATACGTATCAGCGTACAGTATGGAACATGCGGGGCCAGTAGTACTCTCTCTGTAGTAGGTTAAGAGTCTTTCCTCTGCCTAGGTGTCCTTTAACAGGCAAGTTGTGTATAATTTAGAGTAGTTTAATTCTTAGTTTATTAGAATTAAAAATTATAAGTTAGTTATAGTAATATAGCTTACTATTTTAGTTTTTATAGTTAGCTAGTGTTACTTTCTTTAACTAACTAGCGCTGTTTTAGAGCAGGTCTAAAGTTTTTTAAATAAATTTATTATTTAAATACTTATTAGTAATAATTTAATTAATTATTTAATTTATTTTATTTAAGTTAAGGTCTAAAAATAGCTTAAGTTAAAGTAAAGTTTAGTATTAAGCTTTTTACACTTCTTTCTAAGTAAAGATGTTTTAGGATTACTTTATAAAGGCATCTAGTTTTCCTTTATTTTAACTAGAATAATAAGTAATCTTAAAATTAAAATAAAACAAGTATTTAGACTAATAGGCTTGTTAGTAGCTAAGTTATTTTATAGTTACAAAGTACTATAAGTTCTTATAGTTAGATAGAACCTATATTAGATGTGCTGCACTTTCTAGTTTAGGTTGCTATTATTTAAAGCAGTGTACTATAGCAAGTAATTTCTTATTATAGATCTTATAATTACCTTTTGCAGGACTTATTCTTTTTAAGAAGTATGTAATAGGCCTAATAGTCCTATCTAGCTTAGTCTAGAAGAAAACTCCTGCTACTACATAGTCTAAGGCATTAGCTTCTATAAGTATTAGTAGTTTAAGGTTAAAGTAGTAGAGTATTAAAGCTTTAGTAAAGGCTTTCTTTAGCTAGTTAAAAAACTATTAGTAATTTAAGTTAAAGTTAAATTAAACCTTTTTCTTAGTAAGTGTAATTATAAGGCTTACTAGCTGCAAGAAGTTGTTAATAAATTATTAGTAAAAGTTAGTAAATTCTATAAAGGCTTAAACATTTTTTATGTCTTTTAAGTATTGCTAATCTAGCACAGTCTAAACCTTAACAGGGTCTATTTAGATGCTATCTATAGAGATTACATATCCTAAATATGTAACCTTTAATTAGTAGAACTTACATTTGTTTATATTAAGTTACAGACCTGCTTCTTCTATAGCCTTTAGCACTAGGCGTACATGCTGTTTATGCTTTAAAAGGCTATTGCTGTAGATTAGAATATTATTAATATACATAGTGCAGAACACGTCTAAGTAGGGTTAGAGTAAGTTGTTTACAAAATGTTAAAAAGTACTAGGCGTGTTAGCTAAGCTAAAGGGCATTACTAAGTACTTAAATAGTCTATATTAGGTCTAAAACACTATTAGCTACTTATTACCCTTTACTATTTTTAGCTTATTAAAGGCAGTAATAATATCTAACTTTATAAAATACTTTACTTTACTTAGTTAGCTTAGAGTTTCTTATAAAAAAAAAATTAAGTATTAGTTTTTAATAGTAATAGTGTTTAGTCTTTAGTAGTTAATATAGAATTAAAGCTTACCTCTAAGTTTCTTTATAAATAGTATAAGTAACACTACTAGTAAAAAGCTAGCTTAAATAAACCTTTTTTTTAGGTTCTTATTAAGGTATTTTTAAAGCACTTTTAATTTGTTTAGCAACATCCTATATAGTAGCCTATAACTAGGTTATTTACTAGGCTTAAGAGTTATCTAGTAATTATATAGATGTTGTATTAAAAGCTTATTAAACTTGTCTTAAAAAAAGATATGTAATAAGTTATAGTAGTCTTAAGAGACTATTATCTTTAAGTTAGTGTGTTTTTAAAAAGCTAAAGCTTAGTCTATATTAGAAATTATAACTACATAGATTTTATAATCTAGTTATTAAGCTAGAGTTATAAATAAGGTAGGTTCTATATAGTAGATGTCTATCTACTGTTTAAGTTCTAGTTTATGTCTAAATTAAGTAAGTAAAGGTTTCTTAAAGGCTTCCTTTTTTTTAAGTTTAAGTAGTTGTTAAATTATTTTACATAGCCTATTTTAGTAAAAGGCTTAGCTTATTAGCCTTACTTAAGTAGTTCTTTTTTAGGTTATTAAAAAGTAAGTCTAAAAACCTTTTATATTAAGTGCTATTTAGGTGTTATTTAGGTGTAAGTGTAAGCATATATCTTAGCATTAAAAAGAGTTAAAGTTTAGAACTTACTCTTAGTAATTAAAGGCAACCTTATGCTAATATAGCTATAGTTGTTCTAGAATTAGGTTATAACATCCTGTGTTTATTACATAGAGCTTAATCTGCTTCTTATAGTGTTAGTAGGTAATTATAATAGTTGTAGTATAAGAGATAAAACCTTTTTTAAGTTATTTTTTATTAAATTTAGTTAGGTAAATTATTTAAGTAAGCAGTGTTAATTAAAAATTTAGTTTACACGCTAGTTCTCTATTAATGTAACCTATGCTGTTTACTCCTAAGTTAATAAAAGCTTATATTAAGGCTAATATAGTTTTTTATTATAAACATACAGAAATATTAACTTAGTACTTTTAGTTGTTAGTAGGGGACTTAGCCTATAAGTTAGCAGAGATCTAGTGTTAAATTAGTCTTAGGGGGCAACTTAGCCCTAGAACAAGCCTTTTTGCAGGCTCCTACTACTATAGCTGCGGCTACATTAAGAGTAGCAAGAGAGATTAAGGCTTAAATATAAGTTAAAGCCCTTATAAAAATAAGATTAAAATAGTAAAAATCTTTAATAAATGCTAGCAGCGCTACTTGCGTAGACTTAAGAAAAAGAAATAAAGTAGTTTTAGAAGATATAACTATGCTTACTGCACTTAAAGTATTAACTTTTCTTTTTATAATCTTTATGCTTTCTAAAACTAACTAGAGCATAATTTAAATTAATTTTTATTATGTTAAGGTTCTTATTTACAACTGCGCTAGTTTAGGGGCGTATTAGGGCTTATACAGGGAGGAACTTTATGTTATTATTATAGGTAGCAATTAGGTTTACATACGCGTTAAGGTTATTTAAAAGAGGTTCTTCTACTATAGCGCGTTACAGTTTAGTTAAGAGGGAGTTATATAAGGCTATAATTAGACTTATTTTATTTAGGCCTGTATTAGATGCAAGTTAGTAGAACTTAGTAAAGTGTAAAGTAAAGCTTTTTTTTTTTTATTATAAAGTGTTTAGGCAACTTAGGGCTATTAACTTTTTATTTAGGTCTTTATAAGTTACTTACAAAAACGCTATAAATTAATCTAAGTTAATAATATTCTTATTTATTAGTAAGTTAATTAAGGCTGTTATGTTATAGTTAAGTTAAAAGTAGGCATATAATAACTAAAAGCGTTTAGAGGGGAATTAGTCTACATTTCCTTTAAGTTTATATTAGAGCTTGCGTAGGAAGAAAGGTAGGTCTTTCTATTTTTTATTAAATAGCAAATAATTAGGGAGTTAGTTAAATTTTATTACTAAGTTAAAAAAGTTACAGGTTATAAGCAGTGTTAGGTAGAAAAAAGTTAAGCTATCTTTAGACTTTTAAGTAAGCTTTAAAGCTAGTAAGTTCTTAGTTCCTACTACTATAATAAAAGTTAAAGTAGAAACAGACTACTTAATAATATAAAGCTATTTTTTAAAGTCCTTTTAAAGAGCTTTAAAGCTTATAACATAGTAGCTTTTTTATAAAGTAAGCGCTTTTTAGAAAGCTTTTTAGCTTACTTTAATAGCTTAGAGTTATGTAAGTACTAAGCTTATTAGATTAGATTTAGAAGCTATTCTTAGCTAAAGTTTTAACATAATATAATGTTATAATTATGCATAAGTAAGGTTATAGAGCTTTATAGAGGTCTAGTTTAATTACTACATAAAGTATTATAGTAAGTACAAGATGTTATATAAGGAATAGAAAAGTTTAAAAAGAAATTAGTAATTAAATACTTAGCTTAGAAGTCTAAGCGCTTTAGGTATAAATTAAGCCTGTTCTAGGTTTAGTTAGTGTTAAGGCAGTTTATGCTTAAGTTTATGTCTGTGTTGTGTTGTGTTTGTGTCAGACGTGCACTAATAATACTCTAGTACGCGTCCAATACAGTTATGTCTGGGATCCGGGGAGGATACCGTGACATACAGCTCTAAACTATGTTAAAGCTAGGACTAAAAACATTCTATAGAACCTATTATAGCTATAGACAAGTTAAATTAGAAGGATGCTCTAGCATTAGCAACCTACATGCACACAGCCTAGGAGCTAGCAAAGACCTATATAGAAAAGGCCTAGAATTAGATGCAAACTGTAGTTAACTGCCACTGCTAGCTAGTTAACTAGAAGGTTAGTAATATAGTCTACCTAAGCATAAAAAACCTAGCTGTTTAAAGACCTAGCTAAAAACTATTTAATTAATAAAAAAGTCTTTTTAAAGTACTTAAGTAAGTTAGTAACTTATACTACTTAAAACTACTTTTAAAGTTAAAAATACATAATGTCTTTGCACTAAAAGTGCTTTATAAAGACCTCTAGGATCTTTTTTTAAAACAAGAACCTTTAAAACCCCCTAGCATTGCTATTAATAAAGTAGAAGAGTAGGAAGTAGAGAAAATACTTACTAGTAAGCTCTACTAAAAAACACTTAAGTACTAAGTAAAATAAGTAAGATACAACTCTAATCTAGTCTAGTATAAGGCTTTAAATTTTATAGGTTCCCCCTATAAATTAAAAGCTTTTTATAATAAGCATTTAAATTAGCTAGAACTTTTAAAGGCCTTATAAAAGTAGATTAAGGCTTTTAAAGCTAGTGTAAAAAGTATAGATTACTTAGCAGATAATAAAGTATAAAAGTAAGAAGTTAGATTATATTTTTATATAATATTATTACAACTTTATAGACATGTTGCTTAAGAGGTCTAATAGTAAGCTGTTAGACACCTCTAGACTCTTCTCTTCCTTCTTCTCTACTCTTTTTCCTCTTCTTTCTCCTCTTCTTTCTCCTCTTTTCTTTCCTTTCTAGACTTTTTTTAAACCCCCTTTACTTTATCTTTAGCTGCTTAAAAGCGCTGTAATGTCTGCCTAAAGGTTAGACACTAGAGCCTTTAGAGCTAAAACTTGTTAGAGCAGCTTAGTATTCTAGTAAAATAAAGCTACTTAAACACTAGCTATAGAAAGCCTAGCTTCCTAACTCTTTATAACCTGCGCTACTTATGCTAGGTTTTAAGTAGACTTTAAAATAGCTTTAAAGGCCCTCTTTTTATTTTTTTTACTCTCTATGTTTTAGGCTGCTGCCTATAGCTTAAGATAGCTTTAAAGGACTAAGAATTTCTTCTTGTAATAAAAAAGGACCTATGTGCGCGTTAGTAAACTATACCCTAGTAGTATTAAACTATATTTATATAAAGTTACATTTTTTATTATGTAAAGTGTAATATTTACATTTTTTTAATTTAAAGGACTAATAGAAAAACTTAACTTAAAAGCTATAAGTAAGGGTGTAGGCAGCCTAAAAGCAGATAACTTAAAACGCCTCTAAAGAGGCTCTAGAAAAGAGGTAGAGCAGTATAGTAATTTTCTTTAATGCTATAATTAGTTAGCAGACTAAGCTATAAAATATTAGGTGCATAATAATACTTATAAAGTAAAGATTTAGATAATAGCTAAAGAAGAAACTAATAAAATTAACTAAACTATATAAGTAAAGTAAGTAAATACTTATTACTATAAATAATAAATTTGCTATATTAATAACAACTACACTACTAGTTACTACTAAATAAAAACATTATAATAAAGGCATTATATTAGTATTAGGTTTTTAGTCTATTTCTTAGTAATAGAAAATTTTAGTTAAGATAGTAGTACTTATTATATTCTATTTAAATTAGTTTTAAAGCAGTTCTAAATACTTTCTAAACACTATAAATAAAAACTATTAGCTTATAGAGGGGGGAGTAGTGGAATAATTTTATAAATTGTTTTATATTAGGTTGCTTAGATCCTATCTAAAGGGTCTCTGTATTAGCCCTAACTATAACTTAACCTAGTCCCCTGCAGTTACCCCTATTCCCTTATGTATTTAGTCGCACCTTGCCCCTGTAGCTAGCTTAGTAGTTTTCTAATATCCTTTTGTACAAGGCCTATAGGTGTTAATGGCATTCCCAGGTTCAGAGTCCCCACGCACTCCCATATGCCTCTGAGTGGATTCCCACCGCATTCGGACCCATTGTCTTGCCTGCGCCGTTACACTAACCTGCGTGCTTCTAAGAAGCAAGGATTGTAACATTAAACACTACACTACCTAAAAAGTATAACTACTTAATATAACCTTAATTCTAACATAGCCTACATAGCTTTATTAGGATTAATAGAAGTTCTAACAGCTAGTAAAGGAGTTCTAGTAGAATAGATTAATAGTATTTAAGATAATATTAAAAAACTCTAGTAGATAAATAATAAGATTAATAAAATAATTAGTTTTTATAAAAAAGTAAAAAACTTATGCTAAAAAGTAGTAAAATTTAAAAACTAACTTACATTAATAAATTTTTAATTAGCTATAAGCTCTATAAACTAGATATATGCACTATAAGTAGAGCTAGCTAAGCTCTAGAATATCTTAACTAAAAAAACAAGCATTATAGATAAAAAAAACTTTAAAACTAGCCTCTTTAAAGCCTTTTAGAGAATTGCCTAAAGACCTCTGCCCCTTTTTTACTAGATGCTACCTCTATATGCAGTATAATAAAGAAGCATTTTAAACTAATGCAGAAATAATATTCTAGATAAGACTATATTTAAAAAGACTTTTTATAATTTAGTTCTAACTACACATAAATAATTAAATAGATTTTAGAGTAAATAGCACTACACTAAATCCTAAGACTAAGGAAATATTTAGTAGTGTAAAAGCCTTTAAAAAAGCTTTATTAACTATTTATAAAACTATAGATAAATAAAAATTGCAGCTAATAAACTAAATACTCTAAAATAAGAAAAAAGTATAGCTTAGTACTATACTACACGCTTCTAAGAGCAGCTAGCTATCTATAGATAGACAGACTAAAAGGCCCTTTACTAAATGTTCTATAATAGATTAAAAGATATAATAAAAGATAAATTTATATATAATAAAAAACTTACTACTTTTAAAAACTTTATTATAAAAGTAACCTTTTATAATAATAAGCATAAAGAACATAAAAAAGAAAAATAGTGTAAAGAAGCTTTATAAAAACCTAAGTTTATTTCTAAAAAAAAAAAGCCCTTTATTATAATAAAAAACTAATAGACCTTAGTTACATAAAATATATATAAAGCCTCTTTTTAAAAAAAAAGCTAAGCCTCTAGACGTAATAAGCTGCTCTTAACTAAAAAGTAATAAAAATAGCTAAAAGATAAGGCCTACTTAAACTGTAAAAAAGTAGAATATTTCTGCTAAAATTGCCTAGACTTCTAGAAAAGGGAAAATAAAAATACTACTATAATAATAAAAGCTATTACTACTAAATACAGCCTTATAAATAAGAAGATATTAAAAAATTAAATAATAAACTTTACTAGTAATGTAAAAAAAACTACTTTTTAAAAAACTACTTTAAAGCATATTAAAAAGTAGTTATTAAAAACTTTAGTAGCCTTAATAAAGTGTTGTAGAACCTTATAATTTTTAAAAAATATATAAAAAAAAACTTAAATTTAAGGATATATTATAAACATTAAAAAAAAAAATTTAGTTTTCCCTTTATAACTAGACTTTTAGTACTTTAGTAAAAGAGCTTTCTAAAAAGTTTTAGAAATATAAATGCTAAAAATATAGTGAATAACATAACTACTTTAATAAATATGTAGTTGCGCTTTATTAAATAAGTATTCGTAATAATTATGCTATGTTTAACATAATCTAATAAATAGCTAAAGTTAAGTATAACATAGTAAGTAATAAAAAGTAATAGTAATTTTTTATTAAGATCTATAACTAAAAACTAGAAGGACTAGGTAGACCTGCTAAGTTTAAAGTCTCTAAGCTAGACTCTAGAAAACTTAAAACACTACTTTTAGGCCTAGCAATTAGTAGGAAGGCCCTTGTTATGCAACAAAACTACAGACAGTGTATGCTCTATAGAAGCGCTTTCTACAACACAGACAATTACTAGTAGAAGAGACATCTTATATAGGTAGTACAAACATAAGAATACTTTTAGTAGACTTAAAAAAGCCTTCTTAACACCCTTTATAAACCTAATAACTGTCTATACTCTTAGTACTAGTGCACGCAATAGTACTGTATAAAGCACTAGAATAATAAGCACTAAGCAGGCTAGTAGCTTACATAGAAAAAGAACTATAACAGATGCCTATAGCAAGGAACAGCCTTAGCCTGCAAAACTATAAATTGCTACACTTATTAGACAGCTCTACTCTATAAATAAAAAAAGTAGCTTAATTACTGTAGAGGATAAAATAGCCTGGCAGTAGCTGTTCAGAAGATTAGATGAAGTGACTCTGCTATCTAAGAGAGCTAAAGGCTCTTCTTATATACACCAAGCTTCAGAACATAATATCTCCAGATCCCAAGCTGCGTCCCAGGCTCTAAGCCCCTAGTCCCAGGCTCTAAGCCCCAGCTAAGGCTCTTAGTATACGCGACACACCCCCTAGGTGAGCTGCGCAGCAGCTTACCTGCGTTAAGCGTTAACTTAGCTTGTTAGAGCAGCGCTGCGTGTTTACCTTATGTTTATGCTTATTACTCTAGGCAGCGCAGGTCACATGTGTGCTGTAATTGCTGCAACAGAGGTAAATAAATTCTGCTGCTTCTTAAGCTTCTTTTTTATAAGTTCTAACAACATGCTGCGTGTAAGTTAATGCTTTTAAGAGCTTTAAAGATAACTTTAAACCTATCTGCAATCTCTGCTAACGTGCATCTGTAGCTTAACAAAGCTAAAAGAGCTGCCCGCTTACGTGCCGCTGCTCTGCGGGGCTGCGTTGCCCGCAAGCCTGCGCCCACTAACCCCTGCCGCGCTGCGCCCACTACCCCCCGCCGGCCTCCCCCTAGTGCGCTCCGCGCGCAGTCCTGTCTAGGCTGCATAAAGAGTGCGCTCGCAGGGCGCTCTAGTAGGAAGTGCTATAATTCCGCTACTAGCAGTTTACGCTGCTAGCGCTGTTCCTCTAGGCACAGCTACCTGCCCCTATAAGCCCTATAGCAGTGTGTAGGGTAATCTAGCTTTTAACTTATTTATAGTCCCCCTATTACTGTTGTCTATGCGCAGCGCTTTGTTGCAGCGCTTGTTGCAGAGGACAAGCAAGTAAGCTTCTTTACAGAGATTATGCGTTATATGTAAGGCCGGATGTCCCAGAACAGGCCAGTATGGCCTCACCTGACCTGTTTGGAGGTCGTATGACCTGTGCTTTGTATATAAGCATGAATCCTGACAAGCGAAGCTTGGCAGCAATTCATCTCTCTTACAATACACTTCTATCTTTCTCTAAAAGCTTGCTCTTAGTGCTATCTATGCTACTTACTATCCTATCTTTACATTTAAATTGCTCTATAAGCCAGCATACTGCTTAAGGGCAACATTCCTACGTAATAGTGTTAAAGCAAAATGCTAGAGAAGAATTAAATATAACTAGCGCTTAAAAATTACTTAAGAAGCTAGCTAAAACTACTACTTTTAGTAATACTTAACTAGGGTTAACACTAACGTAGGGAGGAACAGAGCAAGAGATAAGTAAAAAGAATAATAAAAAATTTTATAAATTAGGCTTGTTAAGCTATCTAGAAGGCGTTTAGGGCCTAGAAGGGGTTAGAAGGGCTAGTGCAGGACTAAGCAACGCACAGTCTACCCCTGCAAATTAGGCTTTAACAGAAGCCTGCGCCTAGCTGTAAGAGCAGTAAGAAGTGTAAAAACTAGCTAAGATAATAGAAATCTATTATTAATTTAAGGTAGGTAATATAAACACACTTAATAAGTTGCTAACTAAAGTATTAAACATTATTATACTAAAACCTACTTAAGACTAAGTAAACCTACTGCGTCCTAAACTACTGCACTAATACAAAAAGAAGAACAGAGCAGACTATAACTAGTAGTGTAAAGATAATAAGAACTATTACTAAAAAAGTCTATTAAGCTTTACTTAGAAATTATAGAAGATCTCTTTTAGCCTATAATATGTTAATAAGATACTATAATTACTATAAAAGACACACTACACTTATTTAAAGCTTGTTAACTTATTATAGTTACTAACATAGTAAAATCTTAAAAACAAGATGCTTAATACATTAGGTACTCTAGCAAAATAAAAAAAAGTAGCTTATAATGCTATAAAAAACTATAAATAATAACTTAACTAGTTTTTAACTAAACTTCTAGCCTACCTTAGGCTATTATAGACTAAAGTTAACAAGAAGAGCCTAGAAAAAATAACAGTAGACTTTAGTAGTGCACTATCTAATAAGATTAAGTGTAATCTAATATATATCTTATAAAGTAAGCAAGAGACGCTAGCTTAGGTAGAAGAGCAGAGTAACATATCCTACTGCTGCCTACAGAAGGGAAAAGGGCTAAAGTTAAAAAAGAAAAAAATATAAAAGCATTCTACCTTACCTCTAGCTAATAAGGACTTAAAGAAGCTTAAAAAGAAATAAAAAAAAAGCTAAAAAAAGGCAGAAATTTAATAAAATAAAAGTTACTTACTAAAATTATAAGCAGCTAAGTTATATTTTCCTAGATTGTTCTATAAAGAATAAAGATAAAAATAAGTTTAATAAAAATAAGTAGAAAAGAAAAGAGTAAAGCTAAAAAAACTAAGCTTTTTTCTTCTAGCCTATATTACTTTAGTAAGTAATAAAAAGAAGCTTAAAAACCTTTAGAACTTATTATACTTAAAAAAGTTAACCTTATTATTAGTAATAGTAAGCATAGAGTTATTAGAAGACTTTTAAGCTATAGTAGATAGAAAAGCTAAATTAAACATCCTGTCTACTATAATAGCTAAGGAGCAGGATCTTAAGATTAAGCCCCTGCTAGGTGTCTTTCTAAAGGCACCTAATAGATTAGACTTTGCTGTCTACAGCTTTACAGTTATAAATATAAAGATTATAGACTCCTAAAAAAGAGTCTCGACTTATAAAGTGCTATTTATAGTAATAGACTTAAAAAGACCTTTAATATATTTAGGTTTACTTTAAATTAATTAGTTTAATCTAAAGCTAAACTTTTATATAAGATGTATGTTATTTAGGGGCGTAAAGAACTATAGTGTGCTAAAGTACACTAAGGTGGCCTTAGAAGACGCAGCAGAGTTTAAGCAAACTATGTAGAGTCCTAATACAGATGTCTACGTCTGCAGTGTGCTGTCTAATAACACTAAAGATTCTTTAGGACCTATAGAGCTTAAGTTAAAACTAGAGTATAAAAAATATGTAAACATAGTTAAGTCTAATAAAATGTTAGAAGTACTACTACATAGCCTGCAAGATCTAGCTATTAAGCTAAAGGAAAAGATAAAGCTTTTTTACTAACTGCTATATAACTTATTAGAGTATAAGTTACAGCATTTTTATAAATATATTAATAATTATCTGCAGAGAGAGTAGATTTAAAGGTCTAAGTTTTTTATAAGAGCTCTAATTCTATTTATAAAAAAGAAGAATAAAAAGTTAAGGCTTTATATAGATTATAAAGGCCTAAACTAGATTATAATAAAAAATTATTACTTACTGCTACTTATCTTAGAATCTCTTAAGAGACTTAGAAAGGTAAAGTAGTATATAAAGCTAGATATCTATAATATATACTATATATTATGTATTTATAAAAGAGATAAGTAGAAGATAGTATTCTAGACTTAATATAGTTATTTTAAGTACTAGGTTGTGCCTTTTAGTCTTACTAATGCTTCTGCAGCTTTCTAGGCTTATATTAACTAAGCCCTAGCAGAGTTAGTTAATGTAATGTGTATTATGTACCTTAATAATATTCTAGTCTATTCTAACACAAAAAAGGAATAAGTTGTTTATATTAAAAAGGTGCTGTAAAAATTATGTAAAGTAAAGCTTTTTTTAAAACTTAGTAAGTGTAAATTTTACATGTAGAAGACTAAGTACCTAGAGTACATAGTTTACTTAGAAGGAGTTAAAGTTAACTCTTTAAGAATTAAGATAATCTAGAAGTAGCTAATTATTACAGTCTACAGTTAGACCAGCGTAACTCCACCCAGGATGCTCCACAATATAGTACAGTTAGAGCGGGACTCGCTTACAGACCAAGCAGAGGACGCGGAGGTAGCGCAGCTACCCAAGATCATAGAAGAATGCGTTGTCTAATAGAAGAACAGGACACAAATCCTATAAGTCTAGGGGAGCTTAGCAAGCTTTGCTTAGTAGGCTTATATAAGCTTATCTAGCTCACCTTAGTGTCCTCTACACATGTATATAGTTCCTACATTAAATAACCTTTAAAAAGTGTGTTTAACATTTAGTTTATTTTTTATATAAACTAAGTAGCATTTAGCTTTTTAAAAAGCTATAATACTATTTATATATCTTACACTATATATACCTCTAACCTTATCTAATAGGACTGTTTAACCCTAGCCTTTCTACTGCTGTAAATAGGGCAAACTATAATCTAGTTACTCTCCCTCCCTCTATTAGCCTAATAGCCTGTACGTAGGACTGTACACTCTACTAGATTAGCCCCTACTATCTATTTTACTCCCCCCTTAGGAACTTTATAAGACCTAAGTGCTTCCTAAAGTAAGAATTATAACATTAAACACTACCTTTTTTAAAAAGTATAGTAACCTCTTAACATAACCTAGATTCTAACATAGCCTACACTACGCTATTAGGATCTACAGAAGTTCTTACCTAAAGTAAAGCTGTTTTAGCAAAATAAATTAACTCTATCTAGGACAATATTAAGAAACTCTAGTAAATTAGTAATAAAGTTAGCAACTTACTAAAACTTAAGCAAAAAATAGCTAACTTTTACTAAAAAACTATAAGCTTATAAAACTTTCTACTTTTAGTTAACTTTTATAAAGCAACTACTTAAGCCTATTAGATACATAAACTATAAGTAGAACTAGCTAAAGTTTAGAATATCTTAACTAATAAAGTAAGTGTTGTAGTTAAAAAGGCTTTAAAACTAGCCTTTTTAAAGCTTTTTAAAAGTTTATTAAAAGACCTTTAACTATTCTTTACTAAATGCTACCTTTATATGCAATATAATAAAGAAGTATTTTAGACTAATGTAGAAATAATCTTCTAAATAAGATTACACTTAAAAGGCCCCTTTATAATCTAGTTCTAACTCTACACTAATAACTAAATAGACTTTAAAGCTAATAGCGCCCTACTTAATTCTAAAATAAAAAAAGTATTTAGTAGTGTTAAAAATTTTAAAGCAGCTTTATTAGCTATTTATAAAACTCTAAATAAAAAAAAAATTACAGCTAACTAACTAAACAATATAAGGCAGGGCAGTAGACTAGTCTAGAACTATGCAGCATGTTTTAGGGAACAAATAGCTATCTGCAGATAGAGTAACTAGAAAGCCCTATGCTGCATATTTTATAATAGACTAAATAATAAAGTAAAAGATAAGTTTATGCATATAAACTAACTAACTACTTTTAAAAACTATATTAAAAAAGCAACAACTTATAATAACTATTATAAAAAATATAAAAAAGAAAAGAAATTAAAAGAAACTTTCTAAAAGCTAAAATTTATCCTTAAAAAGAAAAAGCTTTTATAATATAATAAAAAGCTAATAGACCTTAGTTATGTAAAGTATACATAAAGCCTCCTTTTTAAAAAAAGCTAAGTTCTAGAATATAATAAGCTGCCCTTAATAAAGGAATAATAAAAATAGCTAAAAAAACAAGGCCTACTTAAACTATAAAAAAGTAGAACACTTTTACTAAAACTACCTAGACTTTTAAAAAAAAAAGAATAAAAATACTACTATAATAATAAAAGCTATTACTACTAAATATAGCCTTATAGATAAGGAAATATAAGAAAAACTAGATAATAAACTTTACTAGTAATATAGAAAAAACTACTCTTTAAATAACTGCCCTAAAGCGTATTAAAAAGTAGTTATTTAAAACTTTAGTAGCTTTAATATAGTGTTGTAGGACTTTATAATCTTTAAAAAATATAAAAAAAAGACTTAAATCTAAAAATACATTATAAATGTCTAAAAAAGAAAAAAATGTTTTCCTCTCTAAAACTAGACCTTTAGTACTTTAGTAAAAGAGCTTTTCTAACAGTTTTAGAGATGTAGGTGCTAGAAGTGCAGGTTACTACATAACTACTTAAGCAATTATATAGTCTTACTTTACTAAATAAACATTAGCAACAACTACTTAATGTTTAACATTATATAAAGGATAGCTAAAGTTAAATATAATATTATAAATAAAAAAAAGTAATAGTAATTTTTTACTAAAATTAAAGATTAAAAGCTAAAATAGTTAAGTAAACTTGCTAAGTTTAAGGTACTATAACTAGCGCCTAAGAAACCTAAGACACTGCTTCTAAGCCTAGTAATCTCTAGAAAAGCTCTTACAGTATAACAAAATTATAAATAATGTGTCCTCTGCAGAAGCAGCACCTATAGCACAAGCAAGTGCTAATAGAAAGAGCACTCTATACAGCTTATATAAACAAAAGAATATTTTTAGTAGACCTAAAAAAGTTCTTTTAACATGTTATATAGACCTAACAACTGTCTATACCCCTAGTACTAGTGTACATAACAATACTGTGTTAAACACTAGGACAACAAACATTAAGCAGGATAGTAGCCTACATAAGAAAGGAACTACAACAGTTGCCTATAGTAAGAAATAGCCTTAGCCTGTAAAACTATAAACTATTACACTTATTAGACAGCTTCTCCTTATAAATAAAAAGAATAAATAAAGTGTAATAAATAAAATAACTATAAGTTTTACTACTTTTAGTAGAAAGTAGTAAGAAAGAAAGACTATCTAACATTACACTACTTAGTTAAAGATTATAAATATAAAGCAGCTAACTACTATAATTAAAAACATTAAATTTATAAAAAAAAAAAAATAAATTTAATAATAACTTATAAAACATTAACTTCTACCCCTTTTTTAACAAAGAAGTTAAACATAACATATTAGTAGTAATTACAGTAGGATAAGAGGCAGGACATAGTCTAATAACCACCTTTATGTACAAAGGACAGCCTAGACTAGCCCTTATAGACAGCAGGTGCACCTTTACTGCTATAGACAAGGATTAGGTAAATAATTAAGGCATACTATTTTACATAAAAAAAAACCTGTTTAAGGTAACTCTTACTAACACTTTATTAATTAAATATAGTAAAGAATAAATTAACCTAGAAACTTATAAAAAAGACTTTAAAACCCCTAATATAAGTAATTAAAGGTTTATAAACATACTTAAACTAAAAGGTAAATATAATGTAATTCTAAGCTATAACTAGCTTAGAACATATAACTCTGCAATTAATTAGAAAACTATAACTATAAAAACTCCTAACAACTACGCACACATAACCTAGTTAGCATACTATAATAATAGATGCCTAGTTTACAAATAAGTAAAGCAGGGTAGTAGCTACTACCCTAAGAAAAAAAAGCTTTAAAAATTCCTTTACTAAGAGCTAAAAGCTTAAGTAATATAAATAATAAAAAAAAAACTTAAAGAAGTCTCTTATAAAAAAATTAAAGTAAATAAAGATATAAAGTAAATTAGTGTTATCTAAACTTAGAATAAAGGTTATATCCTAGTAGAATATAAGAATTATAAGGATATATTTAAAACACTAAAAGACCTAGAAGAACTACTACTATATTAGCCTTAGAATTATGCTATTAACTTAATAAAAAATTATAATCTAAAAACACACAGGCTTTGCCCCTTAACTAAGATACAAAAAAAAGCCCTGTAGGAATATATTAATAAAATGTTAGTATAAGGTTACATCTAAGAAAGCTACAGCCTTATAGCCTTAGCAGTAGTTTTTGCAAAGAAGAAAGAAGGGAAAATATAAGTCTATTAGAACTATAAGACTCTAAATAATAACACAATCTAAAATTAGTTTTCTCTACTAATTATATAAAACATTATAAACTAACTAAAAAGAACTTAGTACTTTATAAAGTTTAACATATAAGATAGATTTAATAAGATAAGAATATAAAAAAAAAATAAGTAGCTTATAGTGTTTAGGACTTTATAAAGACTCTACAAACTATTAGTAATGCTGTTTAGCTTAATAAATGCCCTAGCAATGTTCTAGTAAATTATTAATACTGCTCTTAACCCCTACTTTAATGTCTTTACCCTAGTATATCTAGATAATGTCCTTATCTATTTAAAAGATACCTTAGAAGACTATATATAGAAGGTATAAAAAGTTTTAAGACAGCTTAGAAAGTATAGACTTTACTTACAGCTTTTTAAATGCAAGTTCTATGTTACTAAAATAAAATACTTAGAATTTATAATTAATAAAGAAGAAATAAAGATTAACCTAGCTAAAGTATAAAAAGTACTAGAGTAGCTAGAACTTATAATAGTTAAGAAAGTAAAAGAATTCCTTAGACTATTAGGCTATATTAGACAAATAATTAAGGACTATTTAAAAATTACTATACTATTAATAAACACTATAACTAAGGAGTAGGTAATAGCAAAGTTTGTCTAAACCCTAGAAATAAATAAAGCATTTATAACGCTAAAACAAGCTATAATAGATAAGCTAGTACTAAGAATGTACAACCTATAATTAGAAATAAAGATCTACATAGACGCATCTCTTAAAGCTAGCAGAGCTGCGTTATACTAAAAGCAGAAAGACAGAAAATAGCACCTAGTTGCGTACTACTCTGCTAAGTTCTTAGGTCTAGAAGCAGGCTACAGCATACCTAACAAAGAGCTAAAAGCAATATTAAATGCTGTAAGAGTATAGGCTACAAAGCTACATAGAATAGTAAGACTATTTAATATTATAACTAACTATGCAAACTTAGTTATGTTCTTGTTAGTAAAGAAACTATTACTAATGCACATAAAATAAGTAATAAAACTTGCACAGTTTAACTATATTATTAAGCATGTGCCTAGAGCATAAAATTAGTAGGCTAACGCTCTTAGCTAAAGACTAGACTACTTTAATAAAGAAAAGAAAGGAACTAAAAAGTTTACACTTTTTAAAAAAACTAATAAAGAATAAGTCTATAACAGACCCTAACTTATAAAAGAATTCTACATGCTTATAGCTAGTAAGTAAGAATAAAAAAACTTAATCTAAAAATATTATAAATCTCTAATGTTTAGACACCTAGGAATAAGCACCCTTTAGAAGAAGCTAAGGGCTGCTATACTATAATAAATACTAAAAGTAAAGCAACTATGCACAAAGGTGCTTAGAGAATGTAATACCTGCAATAAGAACAACCTAAGAAGGCATAAGGCCTATAAATATCTCTAACTAATTAAAGCACTAAAGCTACTATAGATAATAATTATAATAGACTTTATTACAGAATTACCCTTATCTAAAGAACTAGGGATAGACAGGATGTGCAACATAATTATAGTAGCCTTAGATAAAACTACTAAGTATCTACACACTTAGCTCTTAGAAAAAACAATAATAGCTAAAGAATTTATTTATAAATTAAAGTAAAACATAATATTAGTATATAAATGCTTTAAAATTATTATCTTTAATTAAGATAAGCTATTTACTAGCAGCTTCTAGAAAGCAGTAATGCAACACCTTAGCATAGCACATAAGCTATTAACAGCCTACCACCTGCAAATAGACAGACAGACTAAAAAGGCAAATGCAGAAATAAAAAAATATTTAAAAAAGTACATTTCCTACACTTAAAATAACTAGCTAGAATAGCTTCTAATAGCGTAGTTAGTAATTAATAATGTAGAATTAGCTATAATAAAAAAAACACTATATAAAGCTAATTTTAGATATAACTTATACTTTATGTTACACAGAAGTTAACCTACAGACCTACAAGAATTAATAAATTAGCTAACAGACCTATGTTAGATACATAAAAGGTTAGCTATTAAAGTAAGGTCTAGCAGAGTAATAATAGAAAAGTACATAAATAAATTATAATAACTAGGACTAGAAATTTATCTAGGAGACTATATGTATCTTAACACTAAAAATCTTAAGATAACTAGACCTTCTAAAAAGCTAGCAAAAAAAAAAATAAAACTATATAAAGTTCTTTAGACTTAATAAGACAACTGCAAGCTTAAGCTTTCTCTACATATAAAGATACACCTATAGTTCTACGTCTCTAGATTAGAAAAAGCACCTAAAAAGATTCCTTTATTTATTTAAAAATAAAAAGATAAAAAAGTAAAATATAAAGTTAAACACATTATTAGTAATTAAAAAAACTAAAAAGAATTTCTAGTAAAATAAAAAAAGTAGCTTACTAGTAAAAACACATAGAAACTAGCTAGGAATTTAAAAAACGCGCAGCTGTTAGTATAAAAGTACCTTTAAGCTTGTTTAAAAGAAACTAGCTAGGCAATAAGGCACCTATATTAAAAGAAACAGCTATGTTATTACTAGATAGCAGCAGCCTTTAAAAACAAGTCTTAGCTAATAATAGTTAAGAAGAGAAATAGCTTTTTACTTTAGCCTTAAAAGCTTCTATCTTGTCTAAGAAAAATAAATCCTCTTCTAAGTACTTTACATAATAAGCCTTTAGCAGATCTAATAACTTTTAAATATAGTCTTATTTAGAACACTTTCTAGCCTTTACCTTTAAAGTCTTCTAGACCTAACATAACATTTTATTATTAAAGTCTTACTTTTAAGCCTTTACAGTAACTGCTTTTTAAAGAAGTGTTTTCCTCTTTTTCTCTAAATAATTCTATGTAACATTAGAAATAAAAGTGTTATATTTACTATTTTTTTTTACACACTTAATGCACTTATCTAAGGATAAAGTTAATATATAAGATAACTTTAAAAATTAGTAAGTGCTATAAGGCCTTATCTTTATCTAATAAAAAGAATTAAAATAATAAGTAACATAAAAATAGTAAAATAAACAAGACTAGTAAGCTATTTAGCATAAAAAAAATAAATATTAGAAATGCCTTTTAGTAAAAGGGCACTAACATTATAAATAAGCTTTTACTAACGCAGTTGTGTAAGCAGAGCAGCAAGGACGCTGCTAGAAAGAAGAGGCAGCGTGTTACAGTCTACAGTTAGACTAGCGTAACTCCACCTAGGATGCTCCACAATATAGTACAGTTAGAGTAGGACTTGCTTATAGACTAAGTAGAGGACGCAGAGGTAGCGCAGCTACCTAAGATTATAGAAGAATATGTTATCTAATAAAAGAATAGGACATAAATCCTATAAGTCTAAGAGAGCTTAGTAAGCCCTACTTAGTAGGCTTATATAAGCTTGTCTAGCTTACCTTAGCGTCCCCTACATATGTATATAGTTCCTACATTAAATAACTTTTAGAAGGTGTGTTTAACATTTAGTTTATTTTTTATATAGACTAAGTAGTATTTAGCTTTTTAAAAAGCTATAATACTATTTATATATCTTACACTATATATACCTTTAACTTTGTCTAACAGGACTGTTTAACCCTAGCCTCTCTACTGCTGTAAATAGGGCAAACTACAATCTAGTCACTCTCCCTCCCTCTATTAGCCTAATAGCCTGTACGTAGGACTGTACACCCTACCGGATTGGCCCCTACTATCTGTCCTACTCCCCCCCTAGGAACTTCATAAGACCCGAGTGCTTCCCGAAGCAAGGATTGTAACACTAATGCTAAAGACTGTTTAGGATATTTGCGTTTTTATAGAGTTTATAAACTACTATAGGTAGTTTATTACTAACTTTTTCTTAATTACCCTGCCCTTTACTAAGCTAACCTAGAAGGGCCTAGACGCAGTAAAGAGTAGTTAAGAGTAAAGGCAGAAAGAAAGTTAGAAGCTTAATATTAGTCTTAAGAGTAGAGCAGCTTTCTAAAAGCTCTAAAACTTATTCTTTAAGGTTCTTATATTAGCTTATTTTAATGCTAATAGGAAAACTAAAGTAAAAGTTAACATTTTAGAAAGTGTAATTTATAGCATTTTAAGCTAATTAGTCTTAGATAAGACTAAAAAGGCTTAATAAAGGCTAATTAGCTTTTTCTTAAGAAAGATAAGTAAAGCTAAGTATAATTATAATACCTATAATAAAAAGTTGCTTGCTATTAATAAAAGTTTAGCATATTAGCAACATTACTTTTAGGGTCTACTATTTAAACTTTTTATAGACTATAATAATTTTTGCTAGTTTATAGAAACTAAAACTTTAAACTACTAGCAGGTCTAAGCCTATAAAAGAATAACAGAATATAATTTTATTATCACGCACTGTCTAAGAAAGCTAAACCTAGTAGATAGACCCTTAAGAAGACCTAACTACATTAAGAAGTTATAACAGCCTTTTTAGAAAAGAAATATGGCGTATGTAATAGACATATGCGACCTCTTAAATTAATAAGATTATAATAAGGAATTAATAGTTACAGCTATTACATATTCTTAAGATTCTTTAGGCTTAGCTAAGGACTACTTTAAAAGAGAACAAAGGCTAAAACAGCTAGATTCTAAAAGAGCTATAAGCAAAGAACTAGAGAAGGACAATAATAAGAACTTTATGTTAGGTATTAAAGAAAACTATAATAAAACAGACTTATTAGACACTAAAAGTAAAATAAAAAATAAAAAGAACTTTAATAAAGATACTTATCTCTAGAATAGGCTAGAACAACATGCTATAGCTAATACAGGAAAAAAGACCCTAATAACAGACTAAAAAAAGGCAGAAGTGTTTTAGAAGTGCTATAACAGCTTATTAGCAGGCCACTTTAGTGTAAAAAAGACGCTTAAAAAGATTATACATTAATATAATTAGAAAGAGCTTAGGAAGGACATAAAGGTGTACTATAATAACTGCCTAAGGTGTAGACAATTAGTGGCTTTACAACACCGCCTATATAGGCTCCTTTACCCTTTGCCACCGCCTAATAGGCCTTAGTAGGATGTTATAATAGATTTTATAACGCAGCTGCCCTCTTATAAATACTTAGGGTTAGTATATAATGTAATTCTTGTAATAGTAGACTGTCTTACTAAGATAGCCTACTATGTGCTAGCTAGAGCTAATTAGGAGGCTTTAGACCTAGTAAAGGTTTAGTTAAAAAAAGTTATTTGCTTTTATAAAGTTTTAAAAAACATTATTTTTAATTAAGAGCTAATAATAAACTTAAAGTACTAAGATAGTTTTTATTACTATCTTAGCACATAAAAAATTCTCTTGTTAGCCTACTATTCTAAGATAGATAGGCAGACTAAAAGATAAAACTAAACTCTAGAACAGTACCTTAGATGTTACTATTGCCTAGAATAAGATAATTAGGCAATGTAGTTGCTAATAGCAGAGTTTGCGTACAACAATAGCGTACACGCAACTACAGGAGTTACTCCTTTCTAAGCATACCACAGAGCGAACCTAAGAGGGCTAGATTGGCCTAGAGAACCCCTAGGTTAGGGGGAATCGCACATGGCAAATAGAGTTGCTGCTAAAGCACTTGCTCTACAGTTAGAATGCTGCTAGAAAATTATTGCTGCAAATGTGTATTAAAAGAAGTATATAGACAAATAATAAAAGCATATACAGCTATAAGTAAGAGATAAAGTATTAGTCTTTAATAAACACATAAAATTAATAAGGCTAAAGAAGAAGTTAGACTAGAAGTTCTTAGAACTAGAGAAAGTTATAGCCTAGATTAGCGCAGAGGTGTATAAAGTAGACCTACCTAATCTAGAAGAAGTTTATCTAGTGTTCTATGTCTTACTCTTAGAGCTATATACCTAGAAAGGGCGTCTTAAGTTATAATTAAAACTAATTATAAACACTCTACGCGCTATAGAGGATAATGTGTACTATGTAGAGAAAATACTTAACTAGAGACAGAATTTAGTTAGAGTATAAAAATATCTTATAAAATAAAAAGGTTATTTATCTAAAAAGAACTTATAAGAACCTAGACCTAACATTAGCTTAAACGCATTAAAAGTGTTCTAAAAAAGTAGAGGAATATATAGTAAAAGATTAAATTATGCTAGTTTAGGTTAAACTTCTTAGAAAAGAGGAAGTAACTTAATAAATTAAGTATAGCTACTTTTACCTTATTTTTTTCTTACTTAAGGTTTTTTTAACAAGAGGTGTTTAATAGCGCTATAGAAATAAGAAGACAACATAGCCTATTTAGACCTAAGATTTCTTAGTTAGACTAAGTAAGGCTATTCTAGCATAGAATAGCTTGCTAGAGTTAAGAAGAGGGTTATTTTAACCTAGAGAAATCTATTATATAGAAGAAATAAACATCCTAGCCTAGAATAACCTATACTAGTAAGAAAAAGGCAGAGTTTAAGTCTAGCAAGACATTCTAGGATTTTTAGAACAAAAAAGCTGCAAAGTAAGTAAGCTAGAGGTAGATTAATCTATTACTACTAAAATAGTTGCACTTTAAGTCTAAGAGACATAATGTAAAGGTATTTAACTTTATTAAGGAAAGAAGAAAGAAGCTTAAGCTAAAGAACCTAAAACTACACTATACTATGCATTCTTAACTATTTTTACTATAGGATGCGCTAGATTACACTAGATTGTGCTATTAGGGCCCTAGATTAGACATTAAGGTCCTCTGTAGGTGAATTTGCGACAGTAGAATAACTATTAAGATGTTTTTTATTATACCTAGTTAGCTACTTTTTTTTAGCTAAGGTTTAATCCTAACTAGCCTTATTTCTAATATTATTAGCCTTATTATGCTTTTTAGAGACATAGTAGATTGCATTAGCAGCTTTAGCAGCATTAACGCAATAATGTTGCTTAGCTTTAGTAACATAGACACCTTTAACACTATATTTCTTCTATTATACTAGTTAGCGCTAGAATAGTTAAGAATAGCGTGCACCTACCTTTTTAAATAAAGTTATTATAGCTTTATCTTTATTAGAGTCTTTTTTAAGTGCCTTACACTTTTTCTTCTTTTTCTTAGCAATATTAGCTTTAGAGTAGGCGCGCTTCTTAAAAACAACTCTAGTCTTAGCAATTTTACCTATAGCGCCACTGTGCGCGTACAGATAGTTGTTGTACAGGATTTTGTTTTTACTGTAAACTATTAAGAGCTAGAATAGGGCTAATTAAGCTAGATTATGCTGCAACAGGAAGACTTACACCTAAAGAAACTAAATAATAGTGTTTACCTATAACATAACTGTTACATTAGCCTGCGCTAACTAAGTAGGGTTAAGTAGATTAATAAAGGCTAAAATGTTAAGCATAGCATTTTTAAAAGCCTATTATTTAGGTTTAAAGGTAATAGAGAGCTATCTAGGGTTAGCCTAGACAGACTGCGCGTAAATACGCTAGAAGAAGCTAGAATACGCACTTTAAAGCACTTTTTACTAGATTTAAGGTAATAAGCACACTTAGTGTACTTAATTCTTTTTTTTTTTATGCTATAACATAACTTGTTGTCTATAAGCATATAACAGCTACTACTCTTATTTATAATGCTCTTGCAGGACATTTTGTTAACGCATTAGATGTAAGAGTTGTTAGAGCGCAAGTTTATGTTAGTAGAGGCTAATTAATCTTCTTTAAAAAAAACTATAGCTAGATTGTAACAAAGTAAGCTATAAAGGTTTATTTTAGAGTTGTTAAGTAAAGTTAAGCATAAGAAAAGAAGCTAAAAGTAGATTAGGTAATAAGCAGGCGTAAGCAGAGTAGGATAGGACTATTAAAGCTTGTTAGCACCCCTTTGCGCTAGATTGCGCTAGAGTGGCTTAGAATATACTTACTTTAAAAAGTTTAGAATCTTCTAAATTCTAAGCTGTAGAGAGAGTAGAGGTGTAAAGGAGATAGATTTCTAGGACAGTTAGACCCTATATATACTGTCCTAACTGCTACTTTATTAGCGTAAGATATACTACTATTTTACCTTTACTTTTACTTTGTACTTTTACTTTACCTTTACCTAATAACTCTAGGTTATTTTTAAATAAACTTGCATAGAATTAACTAAAATAGGCAGGAGTAAGTTTTTAAGGCATTATGTAACACTTTTTTATGCTACTTAGGCCTATTATTATCTGTTCTATCCTCTAAGTTGTAGGACTACTATAAGGGGGGATAATGTAAGGCTAGATGTCCTAGAACAGGCTAGTATGGCCTCACCTGACCTGTTTAGAGGTTGTATGACCTGTGCTTTGTATATAAGCATGAATCCTGACAAGCGAAGCTTGGCAGCGATTTGTCTCTCTTACAATACACTCCTATCTTTCTCCGAAAGCTTGCTCTCAGTGCTATCCGTGCTACTTACCATCCCATCTTTACATTATACCTTAGATTAGACTAACAGGCTATAGGCTGCGTTCTAGCTTTAGCTAGTTCTTTAAGCTCTGCTTAAGAAAAATGTAGTAGAGAAGAAGAAAAGAAAGAAGAAGAAAAAAGAGAAGAAGAAGAAGAAGAAGGAAGAGGAGGAGGAAGAGGAGGTAGAGAAGGTGGAGGAGGAGGAGGAGCAGGGTGTTGTCTCCTCTAGGCTCCTAGCGCGTCACTAGCGCGCTAAGGAACTCTTAGGTAAGCTTATTAATCTTCTTATAGTTTAAGTGTCCTATATTTTTACATGTCTTATATACTAAATCCCTACTTAAACTTTATAGCATAGAGGAGTGTTTTTACTAGTAGATAAAACTTTTGTTTTTAAGTAGTATAAAGATGTCCTTACTATAAATAATTAACACTTTTTTTTAAAAGCTTGCTTATATGTCTTTAAAGTTAAAAAGCTGCTTAAAGTGCTTAAATTACTACTTTAGTAAGTGCTTTATAAGCTTATTTACTAGCATATTACTTGTTTTAATATAGCGCACTTTAACAGATCTTTTTGTGTGCTTCTAGCGCAGCTACATGTTCTAGATATTAATGTAGCGCAGGTAAGTAGTTATCTAGGTGTTCTTTTCTACTACTAACTAGATTATCTGCTAGTTGTTATAGTAAATCTGCTATAGTGTGCCTAGCTTTAAAGTAAGCTTTTTAAAAAAGTGTTTTAAAGCTAGTAATTTTTTTATAATATGCGCTTGTTGCAGAGGACAAGTAAGTAAGCTTCTCTGCAGAGATTATGTGTTATACTCTAGATTAGACTAATAGGCTATAGGCTGCGTTCTAGCTTTAGCTAGTAGTTTAAGCTTTACTTAAAAAAGATGTTATAAAGAAGGTAGTAAAGAAAAAGAAGAAGAAAAAAGAAGAGAAGAAGGAAGAGAAGAAGGAAGAGAAGGTAGAAGAGGAGGTAGAGGAGGTAGAGAAGGTGGAGGAGGAGGAGCAGGGTGTTGTCTCCTTTAGGCTCCTGGCGCGTTGCTAGCGCGCTAAGGAGCTCTTAGGTAAGCTTATTAATCTTTTTATAGTTTAAGTGTTCTATGTTTTCTATATTTTTACACATCTTATGTATTAAATCTCTACTTAAACTTTATAGCATAGAGGAGTGTCCTTGCTAGTAGATAAAACTCTTGTTTTTAGGCAGTGTAGAGATATCTCTACTATTAATAATTAACACTTTTTTCCTTTAAAAGCTTGTTTACATGTCTTTAAAGTTAAAAAGCTACTTAAAGTGCTTTAATTATTACTTTAGTAAGTGCTTTATAAGCCTATCTACTAGTATATTACTTATTTTAATATAGCGCACTTTAAAAGATTCTTTTATATGCTCTTAGCGCAGCTATATGTTCTAGATATTAATGTAGTGTAGGTAGGTAGTTATCTAGGCGTTCTTTTCTACTACTAACTAGATTGTCTGCTAGTTGTTATAGTAGATCTGCTATAGTGTGCCTAGCTTTAGAGTAAGCTCTTTAAAAAAAGTGTTTTAAAGCTAGTAATTTTTTTATAATATGCGCTAAAGTAAGCAGCTTAGCTTTTATTATAAACATAGTTACTGTTAGCTAAAAAGCTACTTTCTATAAAATTAGTTTTTTAAAAAGTAAGATAATATATTTATAAGATAATTATTTAGTTTTTATGTAATTAGTAAAAAATATATCTTTACATATAATAAGTTGCGCGCCTTCTAGTGCTTTATACTGTATACTTATATGCCTTGTGCAGTATAGGTACATAATTGCCTAGTTTACTGCCTAGAAGTGCTGCTTTCCTAGGTTTATTAGGTAGTAGGAGAGCTAGGATGCTGTAAATGCTACGTTAGGGCGCACTATAATTACAGTGTAGAGTGTTAATTCTACACGCTTTTAGTATTTCTTAATTTTATACTTTATTACTAATCTCTAGTTACTTATAAGCTTTTTTAATAGTAAAGAAGTTCTTAAGAAGAGTGCGCTTTTTATAAGGTTAAACTTCTTTACTACTTTCTTAATATACACATTATGTACTAGCTAGATTATTCTAGCCTTTTTATTTTTAATTATTTTAATTTTTAGAAACTATTTATATAGCTTTTAATTTTTTAGCTTATATATTTCTTTAATTACACTAATTAATTAGTAAGCTTCTAACTTATTATTATAGTAATAAATATAAAGTATGTTATTTACATAAAAAAAGTAAATTATAGTAATTATAGTTAAAAAATAAGCATAGCTTTTTTTTTAAATAAAATAAGCTTAAGCTTTTAAAAAGCCTGTAAAAGCTTTTAGTACTATAAAATTAGTAAGTTGCGCAGTCTATATAAGGCTTAGAGAAGCTTAACGCATATGCTAGGCTTTGTAAAGCTTTTTAAGAGCTTATATGTTACTTTTAGCTTACTTTTACAGTACATGTTTAGAAACATACTTATAACATTATATTACCTAATCTTTAGGTTAAATTAAGCTGCTATTACTATTGCTATTTAGAAAAATCTAGCTATAAAAGTAGTAGCATAAGTTAACTAGAGTAAGTCTTTACTCTAGAGATTACTATGTACGCAAATGTAAGCTTTACATTTAGTAAAATACCTATTCTAGTTAAATTTATATATAAATACTTACTTTAGTAGAAGCAGCTTAAATGTTGCTTTAGTTTATATAATCTTTTTTTAAGTGCCTTTTTTAAGTAAAAGAGCTATTTTTTTGTGCTATAATTTTAAACAGATTTTTATATAAGTATTTATATAAATCTTTTTATTTTAAGAGGTTTTTTAGAAGCTTATAAGCTTTTAGTTAAGGCTGCTTAAAGAAGGCAGCTATAAAAAACACTATGTAAAGCGTTTTAAGCACTCTATTATTATAAGTAATAAATGCTCTAAGGAAGTTTATTTAGAGGTGCTCTAGATTAACTAGAGCTAGGTATATACTGCTTCCTACACCTCTAGGCTTACCTAGGTTATTAGAATCTTGCCTCTATATTTTTTAGCTTATGCATGTAGCTAGTTCTTAGCTCTTTTTATTATACATATGTTTAAAAAGTGCCTTACCTACTTTAACTAAAGCTATAAAAGATAATGTTTTAGTGTAAAAAGTAAAAGTTAATTTTTTAACTAGTAAGTTAGCTGTTTAACTTAATAAGCCTAGTAGATCTACTTCTTTAGTTAAGTGCACTTACTAGGGATTACTAGTATGCTTGTGCCTACTCTATATAGGGTGTGTTATAGAGCTATCTGCAAGCTCTAGCTTAGAAGTTAGCTCTAGAGTAATAAGTGCTATATGTTTATTAAAAACTGCACAAATCTTTAGTAACTTACTTATTATGCTTATTACCTATATAGTTACTTCTACCTTTAAGTGCTAATTCTCTAGCTAGCTAACTTAAGTTTTAATAAGCTTTTTAGTTTTTATACTTTTAAGCTTACGCTTTTAGAGCCTCTAATTTAGTATATTACTTTACTTATTAAGAATTTTAATAATTTTAAAAGCTTTTTTCTAAAAAATTAGCTTATTACCTTTATTTTTATAGAAGTGTGTTTTATTAAAAGCTATATTTTTTATAGTAATTACCTAGTTAAGCAATAGGACTTATATTCTGTAGATATTTAAGGCTCTGTAGCCTACAAGATATTTTATATAGCCTTATAAAGTCACTTTAAAGCTTTACTTCTAACGCCTAGCTGCTTGCTCCCTGTTAAGTAGGTAAGTGTAATAGCTATATGCGTAGGTTCTACTCTAATTAGGTCTTAGATTAGCTATAGTACTTTTTACCTACTTTAGCTTATAGTATTTAAAGTAGTTGGTAAACTATATGTCTAAGACTTTATTTAGTAAGCATAGATTATATGTGTGCAACAGGCTTATATTATACAGCTATGTTGCTGCGTCTACTACTTCTAGCTAGAGCTTCTTAGAGAGTCCTGCGCTGCTTCTTATCTTAATAAACTTTATAATTATTTTTTATTTAGCTCTTTTTATACCTTTATTTAGCTTATAAGTGTATAGTAAAAAGCTTTTAATATTAATGCTAGATTTCTTTACTTAAAGCTTATACTTTAACTTTTTATGCTAAGAGAGTGTAGTAGTGTTATTATCTTACTATATTTTACTAATCTAAAGCTTATATTAATTAGACACTATACTCTTAAAGTTCTTTATTACTTTCTAGATTTTTAAGAGTGTTTTTGCTTAAAAAGAGTATAAAAAGATTTTACTACTGTATTTATTCTTAATAATTATTATTTATAGAGCTCTGCTGCGCTCTAATAGCATATTAAACATGTCCTATGTAATTCTCTAGAATAGGTAAGAAGCTTGCTTTTTTAGTCTTCTTAATATAACTTACTTAGCGTGTGTTGTTACGCAGTGCTTATAGTGTACTTACTTTATACTTATTATTTATACATTTCTTACGCTTTTAACTAGAGCCTATAAAGCTTTAGAGCCTAGGTGTCCTGTGTGCGCATGCTAGAGCTCTTTTAAGTCTAAGTATAGAAATGTAGTTTATAAGTGTTAGCAATTTAAAAGCACACTTTACACTAGTAAGTAAAAAAAGACAGCTTTATATTTAATAAACATAAAGTTATATTCTTAGTAAAGTGTTATAAGTACCTTATTCTTTTCTAGTGTGCCTATGTGCAGTGTATAGTTAAGTTTTAAATACTATAGTTCTTTTTCTTTTAAATAAGCTTCTAAGATAATATTAACATAAAATCTTTTTACTATAACTACTTTTTATAGTGTAAGATTTTCTGTGCGCTCTTTTTATGCTTTATTTAACACTCTTTTAAGCTTTTTAGTTCTTATTCTCTAAATTAGGAATAACTAGATGCTAGCTTTTACTATATATAAACTTTAAGCTTTTTTAAATAACCTAAGTATAAGCAGCTTTATACTATTTACTAAGTGCGTAGCACTTCTATTATCTAGAATTATGCTTATAAAGAGTAAGTAAGTGTTAAAATCTATAGTTATATGCATTTTTAGTTTTACTAAAAGCGCTAAGTTAATAAGTGTAGTAATAATACTTTCTAAGAATGCTAGCTTATTTAATTTTTTAATAGCTTTTAGAGCAGAGAAAGCTTTATTTAGAATTATATAGCCTTTTTTAAGTAGTACAGCTTTTACTTTCTTATGCTGCGCCTACTTAAGCCTTTTAAGAATCTTCTAATATATAGTTTTACTAAGCTTTTTTAGCTTTTTAGTAACTGCTAATGTAAAGTCTCTACAGTCTACTACTTTTTATAAATAAAAAGATTACTCTAGAGCTCTATATAAGCATAAGTAGCCTAATTAGGCTAAAATAAATTAGGCTAAATTATCATCTAATTATTTACTAAGTGTTGTAAATATACTTACACCTTAGTTACTTATGTGTAGGGAGTGCTTTTAAAGCATTATTAAAAAAATCTTACTAATTTTCTAGATTATTAAAGGTTTTTTACTAAGTGCGCTAGCCTTTATAACTCTTTAGTGCATAAAGCGCGCCTAGTCTAGTGCAAGCTTTAGAGCTAGGGCGTCTAGAAAGTCTTATATAGTAAGCTAGCCTTCTATGTTAAAAATCTTATAGGTCTTTACCTTAGTATATAGAAAGTGCTACTGCTAGTACTAAGCTTTTAAAGTTATAGTGCTATGCTTTACTTTAGTAAAGTAAGCTTTATACTTTACTTATATAAGATTTTTTATGCTTACATTTATTAGTGCTAGCTCTTATTTTAAGGCTTATATAAGTGCTTATAAAGTAGATTAGTTCTCTAATATAAGCTGCATTATTATAAGTTCTAAAAGCTCTAGTGTAATAGTTATATTAACCTAGTTCTAGATTATCTAAAGACGTGTTGCGCAGGAAGCCTAGTTGCTTAATTAAGCTTAGTACTTAGTAATATTAGTTTAGTACTATATGTTAGCCTTTTTTAGAGGGTTCTTAGCAGTAATTACTTTAAGTGTAGGCATCTTTAGAGCGCTGTCTATAGGATTTAGAGCGTCTAGTCTATCTAGATTAATTATGTCTTATAGGTTTTTGCTAAGAGCATAGAACTAGAGCTAGATAAACTAGAGAGGCTAGCTTACATAGTCCTTAAGCTAGTATGCTCCTGTTAGAAGAGGAGCATCTTAATTAGCTATAATATAAGCTTTAAAGGTAATAAGAATATGTAAGGATAAGAAATAAAGCTTCTAAATAGCTTTTACTAGTGCTATAGTTACGCAAGGAGAATTATCCTAGGTTTTTAAAGCGCTAGGCCTATAACTGTAGAGGATAAAATAGCCTAGCAGTAGCTGTTTAGAAGATTAGATAAAGTGACTCTGCTATCTAAGAGAGCTAAGGGCTCTCCTTATATACACTAAGCTTCAGAACATAATATCTCCAGATCCCGAGCTGCGTCCCAGGCTCTAAGCCCCAGTCTCAGGCTCTAAGCCCCAGCCAAGGCTCTTAGTATACGCAACAGATACTTTTAACTAATTAAAGCTCTAAAGCAGCTATAAATAATAGTTACTATAGACTTTATAATAAAACTTCCTCTATTAAAGGAACTAGGAATAGAAAGAATATGTAATATAATAACAGTAGCTCTTAATAAAACTATAAAGTATCTGCATATATAGCTATTAGAAAAAACTATTATAGCTAAAAAAATTATTTATAAGCTTAAATAAAACATAGTATTAGTATATAGATGCCCTAAGATTATTATCTTTAATAAAGATAAATTATTTACTAGTAATTTCTAGAAAGTAGCTATAAAACACCTTAGTATAACGCACAAGTTATCTACAGCATACTACTTATAAATAGATAGTTAGACTAAGCAGGTAAACACTAAAGTAGAAAAATACCTAAGAAAATATATTTCTTATAGTTAAAACAACTAGGCAGAATAGCTTCTAATAGCATAACTGTAAGGCCGGGTGTCCCAGAACGGGCCAGTATGGCCTCACCTGACCTGTTTGGAGGTCGTATGACCTGTGCTTCGTATATAAGCATGAATCCTGACAAGCGAAGCTTGGCAGCGATTCGTCTCTCTTACAATACACTCCTATCTTTCTCCGAAAGCTTGCTCTCAGTGCTATCCGTGCTACTTACCATCCCATCTTTACAATAACTAGCTATTAACATAGTAGAATCTGCTATAATAAAAGAAATACTATATAAAGCTAATTTTAGCTATAATCTTTATTTTATACTATATAAAAATTAGCCTATAAATTTACTAAAATTAATTTACTAATTATTAAACTTATAAAGCATATATAAAAAGTTAGTAATTAAAGCTAAATCTAGTTAAAAAATAATAGAATAATATGTAAATAAGATACAGCAACCTAGACTAGAGATCTGCTCTAGAGATTACATATACTTTAAAATAAAAAACTTTAAGATACCTAGACTCTTTAGAAAGCTAGTAAAGAAAAAAAATATAACTTTATAAAGTCTTATAAACTTAATAAAATAACTATAAACTAAAGCTTTTCTTATATATAAAGATACACCTATAGTTTTATATTTCTAAGCTAGAGAAAGCAATTAAGGAAATTCCTTTGTCTATATAAAAATAGAAAAAAACAAAGACAGAATATAAAATAAAATAAATTATTAGTAACTAAAAAAAAAAAAAATTTAGTAAAATAAGTTAAATAGCTTACTAGTAAAAATACTTAAAAACTAGCTAAGAACTTGTAGAATGTGTAATAGTTAGTACAGAAGTATTTTTAAACTCTTTTAAAAGAAACTAGCTAAGTAATAAAGCATCTATCTTAAAAAGAATAGCTATATTATTACTAGATAGCAGCAGCCTTTAAAAAATAAGTACTAGTAGAAAGAGGTTAAAAAAGTAATTAACCCTTTATAGCTGCCTTAAGGGCTGCTATTTTGTCTAAGAAAAAGAGATCCCCCTCTAAGTACTGTGTGTAATAAGCCTTTAGTAAATCTAGTAATTTTTAGATATAATCTTACTTAGAACACTTTTTTTCTTTTACTTCTACTATTTTTTATAGTAAATAAATTTACTTATAAATCTACTTTATTTGCTTTTTAAAAAGCTTTTACTCTTAAGTCTTTAAAGCTTTAGTAGATTATAAAAGCTTTTCTCTTTTTTTTTAACTAGTTTTATATAGTGTGCGAGATAAAAGTGTTACACTAATTTTTTTATACACTCTATGCACCTATCTAAGGATAAAGTTAGCATATAGAATAACTCGAATAACTAGTAAGTGTTATAGGGTCTTATCTTTATCTAATAAAAAAAATTAAAATAAAGAGTAGTATAAAAATAATAAAATAAATAAGACTAGTAAGCTATTTAGTATAAAAAATAGATATTATAGATGCTTTTTAGTAAGTAAACACTTACCTTATAAATAAGCTTTTACTAACACAGTTATATAAGCAGAGTAGTAAGAACGCTGCTAAGAAGAGAAGGCAGTGTGTTACAGTCTATAGTTAGACTAATATAACTTTACCTAAAGTACTCTATAATCTAGCTAGGTTAGAGCAGGGCTTGTTTACAAACTAATTAGAAGATGCAAAGGCAGCATAGCTGCCTATAATAATAAAAGAATGCACTATCTAATAAGAAGGTAGGCTGCAAGTTAAATAAGCTTAATAAGTTAAAAAAGTTTACTATACTATAAACTTAATAAACTTACTTAACTTATTCTTAGCACTATTAGACATGTATATAGTTCTAACCTTAAACAACTTTTGAAAAGGTGTGTTTAATATTTAGTTTATTTTTTATATAAACTAAGTAGTATTCTAGCTTTCTAAAGAGCTATAATACTATTTATATATCTTATAATATATATACCTCTAATTCTGTCTAATAGGACTGTTTAACCTGGCCACTATACTGCTGCTATAGGGACAAACCACAATCTAGTCTCTCTACCCTACTCTATTAGCCTATTAGCCATTACGTAGGACTGTACACCCTGCCGTCGGCCCCTACTCTCCGTCCTATCTCACCAGGGATATCATTAACCCGAGTGCTTCCTAAAGCAAGGATTATAACATAAACCTGCATTACAGCTGCCTACTAACAATTCTTCTTAGACGCGCTGTAGTCCTCTCTCTCTCTCTAGCTAGTTTTACAATAAAGTCTATTCTTCTAGCAAAACTATACTGTTAATTAATGTTATCACACACAAAGTAGATTAGCTTAAAATTTCACAACTTAAACACTCTAATATATATTATTATTAAAGATTTAAGTTAGGTTTGCTTGCTCTATTAAGTTACATACATTTTATTATAACTTATTTACTCTAGTTTATTAGATTAGGATCTATAGAGATATTATTCTAAGCATACTATAATCTAGTATTAGACTTAGGAATAGCATAACAAAGTTATTAGTTAGGAAGAAGTTTATTCTTACTACTTAGTAGCATATTATCTAGCTAATTCTATTTTCTCTTACGCTTCTTTATAAACTCTTTAGAGCTGTGTGCACTTTTATCTTGCTAGTCTTATTATAGCACTGCTATCCTACTTAACTTAATTCTATTAGTAGTTTCTGTCTTATATTTTAAACAGGTAGTAGTTGTAATAGTTACATCTTTATAACTACTAATAGTGTAATAAATCTAGGCGTTTATGTTGTTAAATTAGGGTATGCATTAAGAGCATTACAAAGGAGTATTCTTAATAAGCTTCTTATAGGCAAGTTTAAGATGCTTTTGCAAGTAAGAGCGCCTATAGTAGTAACACCTACAGAGTAAGCAAGGGTAATGCAAAATTATGTCTAATAATTTAAAAAGTTCTTCTAGCTTATGTTCTTTAGCTGCTCTATTATAGTATTTATTAATATGTTCTTGCTAGGCCTTTCTTCTAGTAATTATTAGTAGATTAACATTTCTAGTGTAAATGCACTCTAGGCATAAGAATAAGTTTATAAAATACCCTTCTCTTTTTTTATGTAAGTTTAAGAAATGCAACTTAAAGCCTTAAGCAGTGTAAATTATATCTTAATAGATAAAACACTAATATACAGTTTACTTCTTATTAGCATAAAATATGTTAAAATAGGTTTTCCACTTAGACACTTTCTACTAAGACTGTCTGTCTAACTCCTTAGAAGATGCATTATTTATAAGAACAACATTAATAGCATTAAACTGTTGTCTTAAACCTATTATTTTTTTTTTTATCTATTTTAGCTTTGTAAGCTTTAGTAATGTAGATTTTAAGACTATAAGTATTAAAGAGCTTGTTCTTTCCCTTGCTTGTGTAAACTAAAAAAGGACATAAATACTTTACTAGATCTTTTAGATCTAACAAAGTATAAGGAAAAGAGTATAGACTATAAATTCTTTTAAGATAATTAAGCTAAGCAAGTAGGCCTAATTTAACTAAACAGTTGTTTTTTATTTATTTATCTTGTTCTTCTAACAGGCTAGACATTAACGTGGCTTTTTAATATTAAAGTACTATGCTTTCTTATATTGTTTAAAATAACGTATAAGAGTTTTACAGCTGCTAAAGTTAAGGTTGCAGATAACGTATTTCTAGTTCTCCTCTATCTTTTTAACTGCTGTGTTCTTACTATTATTATTTTTACTGTGTTTATAATTACTGTTGTCCTTGTTGTTCTTTTTATCTTTATTCTTATTATGTTTGTTATTTACTTCCTAACTTTTGTATTTATTCTTCTAGAGATTAAGCTCTGCTTTTAAACATTCTTTACTATACACAACAAGCAGATATATATATTGTCCTAGATCTTTGTTATCCTGCAAAATGTTCTATTTGCAGACAAAGTGCTAGAAGATTTAATCTGCTGTTTAGGAATTGCTTTTAAGCGCACGTGTTCTAGCAGTTATGTTAGAAACAATTTTTTTAACTTGTAGTATGTTAAATAGGCTCTAACAGCTAGCTGTTTATAGTATAAGCGCTTAAGTAGCAAGAGTAAGAGTAGTGTATAGTGTGCACAGCGTATAAGGTAGGTAAAGTAAGAGCAACATGTTTCTAGTTCTATTACTTTTATTTTTCCTTTATATAAAGGAAAAGGGGGATATCTAAATGTTTATGCATAGAAGTTTACATATAAGCATTATGTAACATAGATATGTAATCCTACTTATGCATAATAGCTTATATTTAAACTGTAACACTACTACTGTGTATAAACACTAGTAACTTTTTTTTATCTAAAAAGTTACCTTCTATACATGTTACCTCCCTTCTGTCTGTGTAGGTCTATTTAATTATGTTCTGCCTATACTCCACCCTATTTGTTAGGACTTGCCCTAGTAATGCTGTGCGTTAGGATAGGCTAGTTACGCTATATAAATAGCTCTTTTTTTTTATCTTTTACTTTCTAAGCCCTACTGTATAATCCTCTAGCTTTTTTCTTTTTTTATACAGTGCTAGCAGTAACAGATTCTTATAATAAGAAAAATAAGTATGTATAATATAAAAAAAATAAAAAAAATAGAAAATAAGCTTTATATAAAGGCGTTATTAGTCTAGTTAGTCTAAAGCATCTTTGCGCATAGGATCTAGCTAGTCTATAGATGCTTCTATCTAGACAGAGAGGTAGTTAGTTAGAACTAATAATTAAAAAGCTTAATTTAGTGTTTTCTTTATACATACATTTACTAAGTTATTTTTACTATTAATCTACTTAATTTTAGTAATTTCTTTTTTCTTATATAATTTATAAAATAACATAATGTTAATTATAAGTTACTTTTTACTAGTAGTGCTTAGCTTAATAAAGTAATTATATAAAAACTTTAAATCTATGTAGATTACTACTAGAATTAGTAGTAGTTTAAGCATTTATATAATTTACTATAGAGTTGTACTAAAAGTAATTATATTATTAAACTTTTTAACTATTCTATATAGTTTACTAGTAAAGACACTCTTAGTTACTTTTTTACACTTAGTAGAATTCTAGTGTATAATGTTGCCTAGTATTTTAAAGTAGTTGCTTTACTTTATATAGTTCTTATTACTTAATATAATTAAAAATCCTAGCTATAAGCTAAGGTCTTTATTATTAGTAAATAATCTATTTATAAAGATAAACAGCTTTATATAATTAAGCTGTAATAGTAGAAAGGTAAAACTATGCTTACTATTATCTATCTACTATTAAATTTATGTGTTAAGTGTGTTAATATTATTATATAAAAGGTCTATAGTTTATGTAGTAATAAATAAGTTAAATACTACTTTTAGTTAACATATAAATGTAATATAACATACTTTACAAGCAAGTTGCTTACACACCTAAGTTGCTTACTTTTACTAAGACTCTACTAAACTACTCTTCCTACACTAATGTGTTCCTAACAACACTACTTAGACGTGCTAAAAGAACATTAGATACAGCTTACGCTCTAAGCTTTTAAATAAGACATAAAACTTTTAAAGAAACATGCTGTAGCTATGTATAAAGTCTCTTAAAAAATAATAAATAACTATAGCGCTAGATAACCTTTACAAGCTAATTCTATAGCTAACTTATAAAGGCTAGGTAATAAGAAAAAGTAGGTAATTATTAAGACTATACTTAAGCTATATGTGCAAGGATTTTCCCCTTAGATAGCATTTATAGCTAATATAGCTAATTCTTTGCACACTAAGCGTAATCTAGGCTATGTTAGTATAAACTAGCCTAGTATGTTTATAAAGCGTTATTTAAAGCTTAAAGTAAAGTTTTAAGCGCAAGTATAGTTAATAAATATTTAGCCTATAATAAAGCTTATTTTACTAAAGTTGTACTTATTATTATTCTAGATGCTATACTTAGCTTTAATATTCTCTACAAGGCTAAACCTGCTTTAAATTACCCTAGGACCTTTATAGAGAGCTTTTTTTATAGTTATACTACGCGTAAATGTTACTTTAAAGTCTAGATAACACTTTCTAAACATACTAGGCTAGTTTATGCTAACATAGCCTAGATTATGCTTAGCGTGCAAAGAATTAGCTATATTAGCTATAAATGCTATCTAAGGGGAAAATCCTTGCGCATATAGCTTAAGTATAGTCTTAACAATTATCTGCTTCTTTTTATTGCCTAGCCTTTATAAGTTAGCTATAGAATTAGCTTATAAAGGTTATCTAGCGCTGTAGTTATTTATTATCTTTTAAGAAACTTTATATATAGCTGCAGCATGTTTTTTTAAAAGTTTTATGTTTTATTTAAAAGCTTAGAGTGTAAGCTATATCTAACATTCTTTTAGCGCGTCTAAGTAGTGTTGTTAGGAATGCATTAGTGTAGGAAGAGTAGTTTAGTAGGGTCTTAGCAAAAGTAAGTAACTTAGGTGTGTAAGCAACTTGCCTGTAAAGTACGTTATACCTTTTTTACATGTTACTTAACATATTATTATACAGCATCTTTGTCTTTTAAGCTAATTATATAAAAGTAGCTTACTTATTTTTTTTAAGTAAAGACTACTATATTATGTGTAAGTTTAATCTTTTTACTATTAAACTTAATAAGCTGCTTTTTTACTAAAATAGTTTTACTTTTTATATAAAATCTTTTATTATAATACTTAAAGTGTTATTTATTTATAAGCTAGTAATACTAAAAGTGTGCTCTTCTTTATTAGTAATTAAAAAGTAAAGGTTGTATAAAAAAAATATGCATATGTAGCTTTTTTTATAGTAGTTATAGTATGTCTTAAACTAATACAGTCTTAATTTAGCAGCTTTATATAAGAGTTGTACAACTTAGAGTATTATATTTAGTAGAAAGCTTTAGCGCATTTTTCTTAGTAGCTTTATGTATAGCATGCGCATAAGCTTATCTATTAATTAAATGTATGCTTATATAATATTATGTAGTTTAAAATGCATTTTATATATAGCTTTTAAGCTTACTTTTATAGCTAAAAGTAGTCTCTAGCTTATTCTCTAAATAGTTAGTAACTAAGTAAGAATTTCTTTTTTTTTATCTAAGTAGCTAGTAAACACTAGGCAGGATTTCTTATATAGTTAAGTTATTTTGCCTTTTACTTTTTATATAAAGTAAAAGTTAAAATTTTAACTTTTATGCCTTATTAAATTATACACTATAACTTTAAAAGTGCTATTAGTAATTAGAGTGTTTATCTTTATATAGTCTAATTTCTTAAATAGTTTTTTAAGTGTAGTAATTACACTATTTATATAAAGCTTAATAAATAAGGCCTAATTATTTTTTTTTCTAGGTTAGAAATACTTAGTCTAGACTTTATATAAGTTTTCTTTACTTTTTACTTTTTCTAGTATTTTTATCTTCCTTTTACACTAGTGCGGCATTGCTATCCTAAGGGGCTTAGTCTATAGTAGGCTTTAGTTCTGCCTTTATAGCATTTCTATAAAGTTATTTTTTTCTCTTTTTTTATAAAAAAAATTTTTATATAAAGATTAGTTTATCTAGGTTACCTATTACATGTAAGTTGTCTTTTTTTTTTCTTTATAGTATAGTTTAACCTGTGTATATTAGAGCTTTAGTAGGCTATTTTTTTTCTTAATAATAATGTTTCTTTTTTTAATGCTTTTAATTTTATATAAGCTAGTCTAGCCTTTTTTCTTTTTTTATGCTATAATCTTTAAGCTAAGAGAGAAGTTAAGAACTTTATATATTATAAGGCTATTATAAGTGTTAATTATATAATTAATGTTTACTTTTATATAGTCTTTTTAAAGTATTTTTATTACTTTTTATACTGCGCTTACTTATATAATAATGTCTAGTAATAGTAAAAAGTTTAAGTTAATTTTTAAGTATGCTTTAAAGACTAGTAGTGTAGGTACTAAACTATGTAGGCTAGCTATGTTGTTTAGAGCCTTAACTGCTATTTATAGAATAGCTTTATTATCTATACAGTTACTGTTGCGTTTGCTAAAAGGTTAACCTCCTAGCTAGCACAGCAGAAGGATATATATAGACGGATAGCTGTACGCAACACACCCCCTAGCTCAAACTGTGGAACAAGAGAGGTGAAACATAGTGAAACAACCTTAACACACCCTTCCTCTTTAGCCTAAGCAACAGAACTTAGAGACAGATCTAAATATAAGGTAGCCTCTATAATAGGTGCACTGCCTAAATGCTCTTTACTAAGCGTAGGAATTAAACACGCAGTGCTTAGGGATAATGCAATCCTACTAGTAGAGTAGGAAGAGCAGAGATGCGAAAATTTTTGTGTGCTAACTATCTACACTACGCTGTAAACTAGGCTTATAACTGTTGCGTTTGCTAAAAGGTTAACCTTCTAGCTAGCACAGCAGAAGGATATATATAGACGGATAGCTGTACGCGACAGTTACCTAGCTTAGTCTTTAAGATGTTAAACACTTATTAAAAAGGTGTGTATGTGCGCTTAACTTTTTTAACTACTTAATATGCTTTTATAAGCATTTACTTACATATAGCTTCTATAATTTTTATATAAGCTTAAAAATCTTCTAAAGTAAAGTTTATACTAGAGTTATGTATAATGTAGTTTAAAGGTCTTTAATAAGTGTTAATTTAGCATTTACATAGTACATCTTAGGTATTTTGTGTAGATATAGATTTTAGAAATGTAGCAGCCTAAAATAATATATCTATATTAATAACATATAAGACATTTTTATTATTAATTTATACAACATTAATAACAACTTTATAGTTAAAGTAAGTATTATTTTTAATTATAAACTTAAATTTTTATAAAGCCTAGTTATATAATTAGTAAAAGTAGTAAAACTTCTTAATCTCTTCTAGCACTATAGTATTAATGTTATAGCTAGCGCTAGTTAGCATTTTCTAAAGTCTCTTTATACAAGGGTGTCTAAATTAGTAGTAGAAGTAGTAAAGTTTTAATTTAGTAAAAAAAAATATATATATTCTTTCTTACTAATATTAAAAAAAAGTGTTTTTATTTTTATATAATAAGTATAGTAGATTTATCTTTATATATAATAACATTTAAAATATTATTAAAGTATACCCTAAGTTAGTTAGCATTTGCTAGTAATAGTAAAAATAGTGTTAAAGTCTTTAAAATATAGTATATAACTAGACTAATTAAGTTCTAGATTTATATAGTACTAATTAATTTTTTTAGTGTTTAGCTTTTAAAGCTAATATCTATTTAGCTAAGTATCTAATTAATTTTTATACATAAGTTCTCTTATATATACACCTTAAGTTAAGACTTACTAATAGTAAAAATCTTTACTGCACTTATATTTTATAGTTTACTTTAGTATACTGCATAGTATTAGTTATTAAGAATAAACTACTTAGCATACTTTTTAGGTTTAATGCTGTAGATGTCCTCTCTTGTTGCATAGTGTAGATAAGTAGTAGAGGTAAAGTAGTTAATAGCTTTTTTAGCATTTTTACTTTTTTATTTTATTTTTTTATATTATGCAAATTATTCTTTTTTTAAAGTAACTTTTAAAGTTTTAGATATATAAAGTAATAGCTTTATATAATAAAGTTTTATTATAAAATTTTTTATATAATGTAACATACTAGTTCTTTACTTATATATAGTTATTATAAAAGTAGTTTAATAACTAACATTTTTTTATACTAAATAAAGCACTTTTTTATTTATGTATAGTTGTCTCTAAATTATAGCCTAAACTTAAATAAAGATTTTCTATGTTGTTTTTTTTATGTAAAGAGAAGCTTTTTTCTTATTATATAAACTTTTATTATATAAAGTTATATTAGCAGTTTATGTAGTATACATTAGGTAGTTTCTAGAGGTATTAGTTTACCCTTTAGTTTATAGTAACTTAAAGTAATACTTATAAGTTACTAAATAAAGCTTTATATAAAAGCTTAATAGTAAATATAGTATATTCTAGTTTTAGTTGTCCTTAATAAGCTTATATAATAGTAGTGTGTAGTAAAACATCTTTTTAAAATTTTATTTTTAGTGCCTTTTATATAAGTGTAAGCTTATTAATTATTATTTTAAAAACTTTATATAAACTTTTATTAAAGTTTTTTTATTAGTATTATATAAAAGTTATTATTATCTAGTTTATTTAGTACTAGCTATAGTTTACATTAGTGTTAAAGTAACTACTTAAGGTGTTATATAAATGCTTCTAGTTATGTCTAGAGCCTATATTATATATATAGTATATATTTACCTAACTTTTTAGGATATCTAGAAAGATATTTATATACTAAGTTTTCTAAATATCTAGCTATTAACATAGATTAATAAAAATCTTTATTTTATTTATAAAAATGTTATGTAGTTAACTTATATAGTTATTATTTTTTGTCGCGTAAGAGAGCACATGGTCCTAGTGTCGCACCTGTGTTTTGGACAAGCAGCCTAAGACACTTGGCGCCAGAGCTCCCACTACATAGGCAGGCTCTCTATAAGCCTCTTATAGTTAATAGACTTGCTTCTTATTGCTCTCTAATTAGCAGTTGCAACATTTTTTTTATACTTTTTAAAATTATATAATTTTATTTACTAGAAGTTTTTCTTTAGTAGTTTTTTTTAAAGTAGAAGTTTATATAAGTTGCAATGTAGTATAGATTATATAGGTAGTATTAGTAGTGTGTATAATTAAGGGTGTAGAGCAGGCATTAGGTAGGGTAGTATGTATTATTTATACAGTAATTAGTGTAGTGCTAGCTAAGGTGTAGAAGTAGGTAATACTAGTATGTTTAATATTAATAGTAGCATTATATTTAGTCTACTTCTATATAAAGCCTTATATAGTAATAAAGGTTATGTATAAAGCCTTTTTAGTGTAATTACTTTTTTATGCTATATTATACAGCTTCTAGGCTTAAGTACCTTTAGTGCTTAGCTATAGTATAATTTCTTTATTTTTTAGCACTTATATAAGCTTTTTTTTAAATGCGCAGCTAAGTGCTAAGAAGTTATATAGTATTTATTTTTTAAAATTTTTTATATATAAACTTAGAAAAGTAGCGCCTTTTTAAGTTATTATATAACTATAAATTAGTAATTATATAACTTATATATAATTAAGTTTATAAGCTTATTAAAGCTTTTAACATATTAATCTTATTATTTTAGTACTTTAGGCTAGTTTTATTTTATAGTGTTACCTCTAATATTTCTATGTTTTTTATAAGTTATTTATATAATAAAATTTTTTATTATTATATAAAGTTGTTAGTTGCTAGTAAAATTTTATTATAATAGTATAGTTAATTACTTTTTTAGTAGATTACATAGGTACTGCTATTATCTAGCTACTAAGTTATATAGCTTTAATAGCTTTAGTATGCGCCTTACACTATCTTCTTCTTACTTTATACAGTAGTAGAGCTTACTGTATAATGTAAAGGATTAATCTACTATTATCTAGCTACTAGGTTATATAGCTTTAATAGCTTTAGTGTGCGTCTTATACTATCTTTTTTTTACTTTATATAGTAGCAGAGCTTACTGTATAATGTAAAAAATTAATCTACTATTTTAAAAAATAAGTAACTAAATAAAGTACTTTATAAAGTGTAAGTGCTTTATTATTACTTTTTCTAAAAAATAAGTAATAAAATAAAGTACTTTATAAAGTATAAGTACTTTATTATTACTTTTACTAATTTATAGTTAATTAAATTAACTACTAATTAGTGTTAAATAGGCTCTAATAGCTAGCTACTTATAGTATAAGCGCTTAAGTAGTAAAAGTAAGAGTAGTGTACAGTGTACATAGTGTATAAAGTAGGTAAAGTAAAGGTAATATGTTTCTAGTTCTATTACTCTTGTCTTTCCTTTATATAGAGAAAAAAGGGGATATCTAGAAGTTTATGCACAGAGGTTCGCGCACAAGCATCATGTGACATAGATACGTGATCCTGCTCGTGCGCGATAGCTTGTATCTAAACCGTGACGCTGCTGCTGCGTACAGACATAGTAGCTATTTTTCTAATGCTTAGGCTAATGCTTAGGCTTAGTCTGCTTCTTTAAAGTATTGCTGTTGTTTATCTGCTAACTTTAACTTGCTCTATGCATTACATAGAGCTTAAAGTCTTAAGCGCAGCAATCTAAGAAGCTCTGTTAGAGTACTTAATTTCCTTCTTGTATTATTGTTATTATTATTGTTACTGTTGCTATTATTATTGTTGTTGTTGTTTTTATTATTATTATTATCTTTATTGTTATTGTTGTAGAAGGCGTGATCTTTAGCAGCCTAGTCTTTAGAAGCTTAAAAGTTGCGTAGAGCATCCTGCAGCTTAGTTACATCTCTTTGCTAGTAGAATTTAAGCTAGTTGTCTAGGTTAAGATCTATAGAAGCATTTTTGTCTTAA
>NW_022985173.1:66806-103838 GCF_010093535.1 Lindgomyces ingoldianus
ACGGGTATATATACTATTCTGTACGCAATAATTAACTGTTGGTTAATTATTCGCACCTTTTTAGTTGTATTAGCGTAGTGGTACAGAGCTCCGTCCTTACATTTAGTCTATAGACTAGATCCTATTAACCTCTAGTTAACTAAAGCCTTTAGGTTTAAAACTTCCTATCCTTATGTAATTAGGATTGCCTTTAGAAAAGTTGTAAAGAATGCGCTAAGGTAGAAACTTAGAGACTACTAATAACCTATTAGGATTAGAGACAACCGCTAATGCCTAACTACTAACCACCCTCTAACCCTAGAGTCAAATACGCTCTAGCCAAGCCATACCCCACCTGATTTAGAGTCAATGCATAGCAACATGTCCTAATAGACCTCAATTAATCACTAAATCACCTCTAATAATGCCTTAAATTATCACTGCTACCCTATAGCAAGAGACCTTTAAGGCACCCCTAACAATACCTAATGCTACCTTACTAAACGCACGCCTAAAATTAATAACTGCACAGATGGCAAGGAACAATTAGCTAGACATCTATACAGATCACTATCAGAACAGGCGCGCATAGCGTTGGGTGTGGAGGACACCGCTGGCAGTGCGAAGGAATAATTTGGAGCAAGGACACCTAGCTAAATCAGACCAGTTTCGGTTTAAGGAGGCAGAGGACATGACAGCGATACTTTGTACTATAATTACTACTAATAGGGACTATTAGTCTACAGAGGGGGGGGTAGTGTAACGATCCTTATGAATTGTTCCATCTCGAGTCGCCCGGGACCTCCGGAAGGCCCTTGTATCGGCCCCGACCTCGACCTGGCCCTGACTCTGCCCTGCCCCCTGCTGTACCCCTATTCCTTCATGTATTTAGTCGCACCTCGCCCCCGTAGCTAGCTCGGTAGTTTTCTGATATCCTTTCGTACAAGGCCTATAGGTGTCAATGGCATTCCTAGGTTCAGAGTCCCCACGCACTCCCATATGCCTCTGAGTGGATTCCCTCCGCATTCGGACCTATTGTCTTGCCTGCGCCGTTACAGTTAGCTTTTTTAATTAAGGCACGCTATGTAGTAAGAACTATACTTACGCTGTTAAGCATTTTCTTTTTTTAGTACTCTTTTAGCCTAAGTACTATAACTTTTCTTACAGATCTTTTAACATAATCTAATAGGTAGGTCTTGCTCTATGCAGTTGCTACAGGATCTCTAAGGCAGAGCTTATACTAAATAACATTTAGGTTTATTTTACGTGTATTAAAGAATCTTAAACCTTACATTAGTCTCTAATAACTTCCTAGATTATAGTTTTACTTACTTATTCTAAGTTCTTATAAGCTATTAATAATAGGCTTACTTGTTACAATCCTTGCTTCGTGAAGCACTCAGGTCTAATGATATTCCTAGGGGAGAAGTAGGACGGATAGTAGGGGCCAATCCGGTAGGGTGTACAGTCCTACGTACAGGCTATTAGGCTAATGGAGGAAGGGAGGGTGACTAGATCATAGTTTGCCCTATGTGCGGCAGTAGGGAGGCTAGGGTTAAACAGTCCTAATAGACAAAGTTAGAGGTATATATAGTGTAAGATATATAAATAGTATTACAGCTCTTTAGAAAGCTAAATGCTACTTAGTCTATGTAAAAAATAAACTAAATGTTAAACACACTTTCTAAAGGTTATTTAATGTAGGAACTATATACATGCGTAGGGGACGCTAAGGTAAGCTAGATAAGCCTACATAAGCCTACTAAGTAGGGCTTACTAAGCTCCTTTAGACTTGTAGAATTTACGTCTTATCCTCCTATTAGACAACGCATTCTTCTATAATTTTAGGTAGCTGTGCTACCTCCACGTCCTCTGCTTAGTCTGTAAGCGAGTCCTGCTCTAACTGTACTATATTGTGGAGCATCCTAGGTGGAGTTACGCTAGTCTAACTGTAGACTGTAACACGCTGCCCCTTCTTCCTAGCAGCGTCCTTACTGCTCTACTTACACAACTGTGTTAGTAAGAGCTTATTTATAATGTTAGTGCCCTTCTGCTAAAAGGCATTTTTAATATTTATTTTTTTTATGCTAAATAGCTTACTAGTCTTGTTTATCTTACTATTTTTATGTTATTTATTATTTTAATTTTTTTTACTAGACAAAGATAAAGCCCTATAGCACTTACTAATTCTTAGAGTTATCTTATGTGTTAACTTTATTCTTAGACAAGTGCGTTAAGTGTGTAAAAAAAAATAGTAAATACAACACCTTTATTTCTAATGTTATATAGGATTATTTAAAGAAAAAGAGGAAAACACTTTTCTAAAAAGCAGTTACTATAAAAGCTTAAAAGCAAGACCTTAATAATAAAATATTACATTAGGTTTAGAAGACTTTAGAGGTAAAGGCTAAAAAGTGTTCTAAGTAGGATTATATTTAAAAATTATTAGATTTATTAGAAGCTTGTTATATAAAGTACTTAAAAAAAAACTTATTTTTCTTAAATAAAATAAAAGCTTTTAAAGCTAAAGTAAAGGGCTATTTCTTTTTTTAACTATTATTAGCTAGGACTTGTCTTTAAAGGCTGCTACTATCTAGTAATAATGTAGCTATTTCTTTTAATATAGGTGCCTTATTACCTAGCTAGTTTCTTTTAGATAAGCTTAAAAGTACCTCTGTACTAATAGCTGCGCATTTCTTAAATTCTTAGCTAGTTTTTATGTGTTTTTACTAGTAAGCTACTTTTTTTATTTTACTAAAAATTTCTTTTAGTTTTTTTAATTACTAATAATATATTTAACTTTATATTCTACTTTTTTATTTTTTTATTTTTAAGTAGATAAGAGGACTTTCTTAAGTGCTTTTTCTAGTCTAGAGATATAAAACTATAGGTGTATCTTTATATGCAAGGGAAGCTTAAGCTTACAGTTGTCCTATTAGGTCTAAAGGACTTTATATAGTTCTATCTTTTTTTCTGCTAGCTTCCTAGAAGGTCTAGGTATCTTAAGGTTTTTAGTGTTAAGATATATGTAGTCTTTTAAGTAAATTTCTAGTTCTAGTTATTATAATTTATTTATGTACTTTTCTATTATTGCTTTGCTAGACCTTACTTTTACAGCTAACTTTTTATGTATTTAATGTAGGTTTATTAGCTAATTTATTAATTTTTATAAGTCTATAAGTTAACTTCTATGCAATATAAAGTATAAGTTATATCTAACATTAGCTTTATATAGTGTTTCTTTTATTATAGCTAATTTTATGTTATTAATTACTAACTATGCTATTAAAAGCTATTTTAGCTAGTTATTTTAAATGTAGAAAATATACTTTCTTAAATATTTTTCTATTTCTACATTTACTCTTTTAGTCTGTCTATCTGTCTACAGGTAGTAGGCTATTAATAGCTTATGTGCTATGCTAAAGTGCTGCATTACTGCTTTTTAGAAACTGCTAGTAAATAGCTTATTTTAGTTAAAGATAATAATTCTAAGGCATTTATATACTAATATTATGTTTTACTTTAATTTATAAATAAATTTTTTAGCTGTTATTGTTTTTTTTAAGAGCTAAGTATGTAAATACTTAGTAGTTTTATCTAAAGCTACTGTAATTATGTTGTACATCTTGTCTGTTCCTAGTTCTTTAGATAGGGGTAATTCTGTAATAAAGTCTATTATAATTATTATCTATAGTAGCTTTAGTGCTTTAATTAGTTAAAGATATTTATAGGCTTTATGCCTTCTTAGATTATTTTTGTTGCAGGTATTACATTCTTTAAGCACCTCTGTGCATAGTTGCTTTACCTTTAGTATTTATTATAGTATAGCAGTCCTTAGCTTTTTTTAAAGGGTGCCTATTTCTAGATGCCTAAACATTAGAGATTTATAATATTCTTAAATTAGGTTTTTCTATTTTTACTTACTAGCTATAAGCATGTAGAATTCTTTTATAAGTTAGGGCTTATTATAGACTTATTTTTTATTAGTTTTTTTAAAAAGTGTAAATTCTTTAGTTCCCTTTTTTTTTTTATTAAAGTAGTCTAGTCTTTAGCTAAGAGTGTTAGCCTATTAGTTTTATGCTTTAGGCACATGCTTAATAATATAGTTAAACTATGTAAGTTCTATTACTTATTTTATGTGCATTAGTAATAGTTTCTTTACTAATAAGAACATAATTAAGTTTGCATAGTTAGTTATAATATTAAATAGCTTTGCTATTCTATATAGCTCTATAGCCTATACTTTTATAGCATTTAATATTACTTTTAGCTCTTTGTTAGGTATGCTGTAGCCTGCTTTAGAACCTAAGAACTTAGCAGAGTAGTACACAACAGGGTGCTATTTTCTGTCTTCCTGCTTCTAGTATAACGCAGCTCTGCTAGCTCTAAGAGATGCGTCTATGTAGATCTTTGTTTTTAATTATAGGTTATACATTTTTAATACTAGTTTATCTATTATAGCTTATTTTAGCATTATAAATGCTTTATTTATTTTTAAGGTTTAGACAAACTTTGCTATTACCTGCTCTTTAGTTATAGTGTTTATTAATAGTATAGTAATTTTTAAGTAGTTTCTAATTATTTGTCTAATATATTCTAATAGTCCTAGGAATCCTTTTACTTTCTTAACTATCTAGGGTTCTAGCTATTTAAGTACTTTTTATACTTTAGCTAGATTAATTTTTATTTCTTTTTTATTAATTATAAATCTTAAGTATTTTATTTTAGTAACATAAAACTTACATTTAGAGAGCTATAAGTAAAGTCTATACTTCTTAAGCTATTCTAAAACTTTTTATACCTTCTATACATAGTCTTCTAGGGTATCCCTTAAATAGATAAGGACATTATCTAAATATACTAAAGTAAAGACATCTAAATAAAGGTTAAGGGCTATATTAATAATTTACTAAAATGTTGCTAGGGCGTTTATTAGACTAAACAGCATTACTAATAATTTATAAAGCCTTTATAAGGTTTTAAATGCTGTAAGCTACTTATTTTTTTTTTATATCCTTATTTTATTAAATCTGTCTTATATGTTAAACTTTATAAAGTACTAGGTTTCTTTTAGTTAGTTTATAATGTTTTATATAATTAGTAGAGAAAACTAATTTTAGACTATGTTATTATTTAGAGTTTTATAGTCCTAATAGACTTATATTTTTTCTCCTTTCTTTTTTACAAAGACTACTACTAAGGCTATAGGACTGTGACTTTTCTAGATATAGCCTTATGCTAACATCCTATTAACATACTCCTGCAAAGCCTCCTTCTGTGCCCTAGTTAGAGGGCAGAGCCTATGCGTTTTTAGGTTATAATCTTTTATTAGGTTAATAGCATAGTCCTAAGGCTAGTGTAGTAGTAGTTCTCTAAGGTCTTCTAGTGTTTTAAACATGTCCTTATAGTCTTTGTATTTAGGCAGAATTTAACCTTTTTTTTAGACTTATATAACACTAATTTATTTTATATTTTTATCTGCTTTAATTTTTTTATAAAAGACTTTTTTAAGTTTTTTTTTTATTATTCTTATTACTTAAGCTTTTAGTTTTTAGTAAGGGAATTTTTAGAGCTTCCTTTTCCTAGGGTAGTAACTGCTACCCTGCTTAGCTTATTTGTAGACTAGGCATCTATTGTTATAGTATGCTAACTAGGTTATGCGTGCGTAGTTGTTAGGAGTTTTTATAGTTATAGTTTTTTAATTAATTACAGAATTATAAGTTCTAAGCTAGTTATAGCCTAAAATTACATTATATTTACTTTTTAGTTTAAGTATGTTTATAGATTTTTAATCTTTTATACTAGAGGTTTTAAGGTTTTTTTTATAAGTTTTTAAGTTAATTTATCCTCTACTATACTTAATTAATAATGTGTTAGTAAAGGTTACCTTAAATAAGTTCTTTTTTATGCAGAATAGTATACTTTACTTATCTACCTAATCCTTATTTATAGTAGTAAAGGTGCATCTGCTATTTATAAGAGCTAATCTAGGCTATCCTTTGTACGTGAAGGTGGTTGTTAGGCTGTGTCCTGCCCCTTACCCTACTATAATTACTATAGATATGTTATGTTTAACTTCTTTATTAAAAAGGGGATAAAGATTAATGTTTTATAAGTTATTATTAAATTTATTTTTTTTTTTTATAAATTTAATGTTTTTAATTATAGTAGTTAGCTGCTTTACATTTATAATCTTTAACTAGATAATGTAATGTTAGGTAGTTTTTTTTTCTTACTACTTTTTATTAGAAGTAGTAGAACCTGCAGTTTTTTTATTTATTACACTTTATTTATAGTTCTTATTTATAAGGGGGAGCTGTCTAATAAGTGTAACAATTTGTAGTTTTGCAGGCTAAGGCTGTTTCTTACTATAGGCAACTGTTGTAGTTCTTTTCTTATATAGGCTACTATTCTGCTTAATGTTTGTTATCCTAGTGTTTAACGCAGTATTGTTGTGTACACTAGTACTAGGGGTATAGACAATTATTAGGTCTATGTAATGTGTTAAGGGGACTTTTTTAAGTCTACTAAGGATATTCTTTTATTTGTACTAGCTGTACAGGGTGCTCTTTCTATTAGCACTTGCTTGTGCTATAGGTGCTGCTTTTATAGAGGACATATTATTTATAATTTTATTATACTGCAAGAGCTTTTTTAGAGATTACTAGGCTTAGAAGTAGTGTCTTAGGTTTCTTAGGCGCTAGTTATAGTACTTTAAACCTAGCAGGTTTGCCTAACTATTTTAGCTTTTAATCTTTAATCTTAGTAAAAAATTACTATTACTTTTTTTTATTTATAATATTATATTTAACTTTAGCTATTTTTTATATAATGTTAAATGTTAAGTAGTTATTGCTAATATTTATTTAGTAAAGTAAGACTATATAGTTACTTAAGTAGTTATGTAGTAACCTACACTTCTAGCACCTGCATCTCTAAAACTGTTAGGAAAGCTCTCTTGCTAAAGTACTAGAGGTTTAATCTTAGAGAAGGAACTATTCTTCTTTTTTCTAAACATTTATAATGTATCTTTAAATCTAAGTTTTTTCTTTATATTCTTTAAAAATTATAAGGTTCTGTAACACTATATTAAGGCTACTAAAATTTTAAATAACTACTTTTTAATACACTTTAAAGTAGTTGTTTAAAGAGTAGTTTTTTTTATATTACTAGTAAAGTCTATTATTTAGTCTTTCTTATATTTCCTTATCTGTAAGGCTATATTTAGCAGTAATAGCTTTTATTATTATAGTAGTATTTTTATTCTTTTCCTTTTAGAAGTTTAGGTAATTTTAGCAGAAATGTCTTACTTTTTTATAGTTTAGGTAGGCCTTATTTTTTAGCTATTTTTATTATTCTTTTATTAAAAGTAGCTTATTGCGTTCTAGAACTTAGCTTTTTTTAAAAGGGGGGCTTTATGTATACTTTATATAACTAAGGTTTATTAGCTTTTTGTTATATTATAAAAGCTCTTTCTTTTTAGAGACAAATTCTAGCTTTTAATAAGTTCTCTTTAATTTCTTTTTTTTTTATATTCCTTATAATAGTTATTATAAGTTATTACTTTTTTAATATATTTTTTAAGAGTAGTTAGTTAGTTTATGTGCATAAACTTATTTTTTACTTTGTTATTTAGTCTGTTATAAAACATGCAGCATAGGGCTTTCTAGTTGTTCTATCTACAGATGGCTATTTATTCCCTAAAACGCGCTGCATAGTTCTAGACTAGTCTGCTGCCCTGCTTTATATTGTCTAGTTAGTTAGCTATAATTTTTTTTTTGTCTAAAGTTCTATAAATAGCTAATAAAGCTACTTTAAAATTTTTAATGCTACTAAATACTTCTTTTATTTTAGGATTAAGTAGGGCGCTATTAGCTTTAAAGTCTATTTAGTTATTAGTGTAGAGTTAGAACTAGATTATAAGAGGGCCTTTTAAGTGTAACTTTATTTAAAAGATTATTTCTATGTTAGTCTAAAATGCTCTCTTATTATACTACATATAAAGGTAGCATTAAGTAAAGAATAGTTAAAGGTCTTTTAATAATTTTTTAAAAAGCTTTAAAAAAGCTAGTTTTAAAGCTTTTTTAGCTATAATACTTACTTTATTTATTAAGATGTTTTAAACTTTTACTAGTTTTACTTATAATTTATGTATCTAATAGGCTTAGGTAGTAGCTTTATAAGAGTTAATAAAAAGTAAGAGGTTTTATAAATTTATAGTTTTTTTTTTATAAAAGTTAGCTATTTTTTACTTAAGTTTTAATAATTTACTAACTTTATTACTAATCTGCTAGAGTTTCTTAATGTTGTCTTAGATAGAGTTAATCTGTTTTGCTAGAATAGCTTTACTTTAGGTAGGAACTTCTATAGATCTAGATAGCGCAGTGTAGGCTATGTTAGAATCTAAATTATGTTAAAAGGTTACTATACTTTTTAAAGAAAGTAGTATTTAATGTTATAATTTTTACTTTGTAAAGCACTTAGGTCTAATAATATTTCTAGGGGAGAAGTAGAACAGATAGTAGGGGCTAATCTAGTAGGGTGTACAGTCCTACGTACAGGCTATTAGGCTAATAGAGGAAGGGAGGGTAACTAGATTATAGTTTACCCTATGTGCAGCAGTAGAAAAGCTAGAGTTAAACAGTTCTAATAAACAAAGTTAGAAGTATATATAGTGTAAGATATATAAATAGTATTATAGCTTTTTAAAAAGCTAAATGCTACTTAGTTTATATAAAAAATAAACTAAATATTAAACACACCTTTTAAAAGTTGTTTAATATAGGAACTATATACATGCATAAGGGACACTAAGGCAAGCTAGATAAGCCTACATAAGCCTACTAAGCAGAGCTTGCTAAGCTTCTTTAGACTTATAGAATTTGCGTCCTATCCTCCTATTGTAAGGCCGGGATGGCGCTTACGTGTAAGGCCGAGATGGTGCTTACGTGCGACGGGTATATATACTATTCTGTACGCAATAATTAACTGTTGGTTGATTATTCGCACCTTTTTGGTTGTATTGGCGTAGTGGTACAGAGCTCCGTCCTTACACCTATTAGACAACGCATTCTTCCATAATCTTAGGTAGCCGTGCTACCTCCGCGTCCTCCGCTTGGTCTGTAAGCGAGTCCCGCTCCAACCGTACCATATTGTGGAGCATCCTGGGTGGAGTTACGCTGGTCCAACTGTAGACTGTAACATTACTCTTGTTTTTAATAAGAACATCTTCTTTAACTAGTATAGCTAAATATTTCTAAACTTTTATAAAACTTTCTTCTATTAACTTTTTATTAGTCTGCAATTTAGAGAGTCTAGTATTAGATAGTTGTTCTAAAGAAATAAGGCTTTTAAGATAAGCGTCTATAGATGTGACAGTTTAAGAGGAGTACTAAGAACACTAAGGACTAGTTAAGTAGGAAGGCAGTTATTTTATAGCTACAGCAAGGAGGCATACTTATCTATTGCTAATAATTTATTTTTAGTTCTCTAGCATAGGTGAGAAGAAAGAATGTGAGGGAAGGGGGGGGAAGGAGTCCTATTTTTAGGCCCCTAACCCTAAGCAGTGTGATCACAAGGATGTGAGTCTAACAGAGATTGTAGAAATAAGTGGTTTTAAATATTAAAAAATAAGCTAAGCAGTAAAAATTACAGGTTATGTAAGCGGTTAAACAAAGTTGATGTTGTCGCAAGTGTATGTAGAGTTTGTATTAATAAGACAAATCATGTGGAATTAACAACCGCTATTAACTCCATGTACAGGTGGTATCAGAATGCTGCTAAATGCTACGTGTATCTGTCAGATGTAACAACTAACAGTAAAGAGCCTTATAGATCCTCTTAGCTGCCTATTTTTAAACAAAGCTGCTAGCACACTAGAGGCTAGACGCTGTAGGAGTTAATTGCGCCTTGCTTTATTAAATTCTTCTTGTCTACATAAACTAGACTTAAAGATAAGAGGTCTCTAAAGAAAGAGCTGCATAAGATTAGCAGCGTTTCTAAGTTAATACTATAAGGTAGTCTACTATTAGATTATAATGTTAAGAAGCAGCTTTTTTAAATAGACTATTAATAAATAAAGTGTAAAAAGAATTAAGCGTACATACTTTTAAGACTATTTAGTATGTATATCTTACTAATTTATAGTAAGAGGAAGAAGAATATGTTAAGGAGACTTAATAAAAAGATATCTAAAAGTGCGCGCTATAAAAGCTATAGTAGGTGTTAATTAACATAGCTAGCTGTTCTTTTTTACTTAGTCTAACATAAATAAGCAGAGAATAATACCTCTGCAGTATAGCTTATAAAATCTTATTTTAAACACCTACTGTGTTATTTGCGTAAGTGTAGTAGACTACATTTAAGCTTATTAGAATTAAAATAAAGTTAGGAAGTCTTTTATAAAGACAATCTACTAGATACTATTAAAGAAGTAAAAGACCTAATAGACTGTTAGATAAGTAAGACCTACTAGATGCGCTATTTAGCTATAAATCCTGTTACTAACATTCTTTTATTAGTAGACTAGCATGCTTTTAACAGCAACCTGTCTATTCTACTTTTAAAGTAGTGTATTTACACTTTACAGTCTCTTTACTATTTAGGAACATATACTAGGTAACTTTTATATAGAGAAAGATTAGATCTTTTTACTAAACACTTTATTTAGGTTTATTTTAATTTGCGCATATATACTTTTTTTATTATGCAGAAAATTAGAGCTATAAGTAGTAAAAGGGGTCTAGAGAAGATAGTCTCTTTAACTTATTAATTAAATTATATACTACAAAGCGTTGCCTACTTCCTAGCATATAGGCCCTAGTATAATAGACTAGAATTAGAAACAGCACTGTTCTGCTTTTATAAGATAAAGAGGCGTGCCTGTAGTAATAAGTATAATGTGTTAGCTTAAGCAGCATTATTCTAGGCTTACACATACACTATGCTAATACCTAATAAAAATAACTTTTCTAATATGCTATTACTAGATAAATGTAGAAAAATAACTGCTACTATAATAACAGAGCTTATAGAAAAGCACAACATACTTATAAATAAGACATAGAACTTTAAGACATTTTTTAAAACTATTAAGTTGCAGAGAGAGTAAGCCCTAGAGGAGAGAAAGTAGGCAGATAGACTAAGGGCGTTAATATTCTCTAGTTAGCATTAATTAGCAATTATTAGGCAGTGGATTATAATGTTAGAGCACACATTAGAAGTTCTATACACGCGCATGCTCTCTCTTTGTTAACAAGGGTGTGGCAAACGCGGCTTGTATACGCTCTCTGCGAGCCAGGCATGTAACTATAAGCACGATCTTCTATATAACTGTTAGTAGTACACCGCCTAAGACCAACTGGTTGTGCGGGGCGTTCTGACACAAACGGCAAGCCAGGCGATTGGAGGTTGCAGTTGCGGAGCTGAAGAGACTGTGAGGCAGCGAGCGAATGCACAGCCGGCGCTAAACAACAGCGCTCAGCGCGGGCCCCCTTATTGTCCTGAACAACTAAGATCCACGCTGTTAGTTTAGAAGCTTTAAGATACGCGTTTACCTAGGTTTTATAACTTAACTAAACATGCTAACAAGAATTTAAAAGTGTGTATAGTTTAATGTTTTAGAACAAGACAATAATTATAATATAGTACATATTACTAATAAGTTAGCATAGCTGTAGCAGTGTAGGCTTACTAATACTGCAAGTGTTACAAGAAGGTACCTGCGTGCAGCAGCGCATTGTACTTAAATAGCTCTTACCTACTCACGCGTGGCTAGATAGATAAGAAACTGTATAAAATAGCTAACATAATGTTAGAAGCATTATAAAGGCTTTATAGGATTATAAACATGTTATATTACTCTATATAAGCTCTGTAGCTGTTTTACTTTAAAAGTGTAGAGGGCACAGAATTATGTTAAAAAAAAGCAGGATTCTAAGCAAAAACATAACAAAATAAAGGACAGTGTTAAGTAATAGCAAGATATATATTACATGCATATGCGCTATTAACTCACAGCTAGGTTGCATTATTGTGGTGGTTTTTCCCACGAAGTACCTGTAGTTTGTCCGGTTACGGGGGGTGTCCGGTGACGCAGGGAGGGATGTTAAGCAACAACCCAATTTTATTTACAACATCAGAGTCAGTGCTGGTGGGCCGGTTTTATTGTGCACAGATCACCGAAGCTCACGTTGGCTATAAGAAACATGTTCGCGAAATCGCAGCCCAAGCAAGCAATTTTTGCTCAAACGAAGCATTATAATGGGTTCACAAAAACCAAGGAAGGCATATTATTCGTATATTACGATCAAAGGTAGATGATCGAGGCTGCGCAGTTGGAAACTCCTTCCGAACCGCCCAGCTGCGAGGAATGCCTATAGCTGCGGTTATCTATCAGAGATGTTTAGTATGTTTTGTCCCTATTGCTGCAACGTGAAACAATGTAATTCAAAATCTGGCGGACTTCAGCTCGATGATCGTGGTTGATGCTCACTCCGGCAAATCCCCGATGCCCTCATCAGACGCTGTGAGACCGCCACGACGTCGTCGACACCATTCAACCAGCCTCTTAAGGACGCAATATTTCGACATCGTATTGGGACAACTCTAGGAAGCAGTATTTGCACAACTTCTGGGAACGTACGCTGAGACTGGTGCACTAGGTTTCTGGACTAGGGAAGCTGTTAGGAACTCGACTATTTATGGCCCACTCCCACGGCCAACACAGATGGTGATAGGCAACGTACAGAGTTGCTGTAACCAGGCCAGGCCACTAGCTACTCGTGCCTGTACCTCTCTGCATAATACGGCTGCCCCCAGCGGCTCCACAGCAATACAATACTATTCTGCTGCACCATGACCAGGTTTACAGTTGCATTTCACACTGGTGTTTCAAGGCTATTGAGGGCCCTGTCGTAAAAGTATTCTCCTTCAATCTCAGCCCTATTTCTCCGTCTCCAGGATAAGGCACTCTCTCGTATTCTAGCGTGCTCATATTGTACCGAGGAGGTCTCTTATCAGAATCCAGATGACCCTGGGCCTCCCTCGCAACGCATCTGCCATTCGTGGGGACATACAGCATGACCCCGGCCGGTACCGATGGCAATGTGACCGTTACACCCTCACTAGTCCCCCTACATGACTAAAGGACGTCTATACTAATGATACAGGCTGTAGCATCTGTTGTCGGGCGAAACTCACCGAGACGTTCACCTTGGAGGCTGCCATGAGTTGCTCCCATTTACTTATGTGTCATTTTACACCCAGGGCCAATACCATACTTGCAAGAGTGAGAATTGGGAAGGACCTCGCGAACATGCATACTGCCATGGGCTGCCCTCCCGTGGGAAAAAAAATATGGTATCGCCGTCCAGAAGCACCACTCAGCTCGTCAATGAAAGTGTGCACAAATGTGCTAAGGCTTGATTGGTGTACTCGATGCATGCACCTCAAGCAAGCTCGTTTACAGCGACGATGGCTGCTTCATTCATGTTACAAACTTAGAAAGCTCGGTTGCGTCCTCCGTTCTTCTATTAAATTCAAGAGCTACGATGCACGAGCTGCGGCTTCACTACATCTTGGACCCAAAGAAAGAAAAGTTGCTATGCCTCAGGAGACGTCACATTCCGACGATACTTAGGCCATGTTCAAAAGTGGCTTTATTTACCATTTCTTCTCAAGAAGAACACCGGGCAGTCATACCCAAACAACAATTCAAAGGCCATTTCCCTCCATGGAGGCTGAGAAAGCCAAGGAAGGGGAGCCCCTATGCATACAATGTCGCTCATGGCAGCAGCGGAAGGAGTTCCCAAACCTTGTCTGTATTACTTGCAATCACTTCCCGATCGCAATGCTAAAACACAAATATTAGTGAGTTTACGTGGAGGATGGCTAATATGAACGCATTTTATGCTTTCCCAACTTGTCTTGCCATTCCAATTGCGACCGATCGGTTCTTTTCGCGGAGTACCGCTCCCGGGACTGGAAACGTCATGAAATCTCCGAGAAGCTTCGATAGAACAACCTAGCTGAATATATTCGATTCAAGCAGAGATTCACGTACAGAAACTATGGGATGCCTCAAATCCGCACTCACCTACCAAACCGGTCAAATGAATTTGTCCTACCCGACCTGTGCGGGTACTGCCTTGTCTTCCAAGGCACGGATCGAATCGATGAAGATGCTCTCTCAGCGATTTCGACCAGTTTCTTGCTCTGAGAAGGGTTTGAGGGTGCAGCGTTTACTAGAATGCTGATGGATATCTAACTGATGATGTTTCGAAAATGAATTTACCGCTAAGCGCGCTAGATACAGAACGCTTCCTTATGTCGATCTGGACAACGTGGTGTTGGAGAAAGCCGAGGGAGATGATTTAACGGAGGATATGGAAGATAGAGAGGACTCAGCTAATGTCTAACGTGAAAGAGGTAATGAGTGGGGAGGCAGTACATGGGAGACGTTGGCCTTAGAGGTGTTAATGTAGGTGATATCTGAAAGGCAAACCAGCTAATCCGTAGTGCTTTTCTATTACGAACATCTTTCTGATTTTATATACTGTACAGATTTTTCAAGGGCATAGAACGAGCAAAATTAAACTATATAGTATATTCGTAGTTGTCGTGGAAGTGTAAAAGGACGGATTTGATCAGTTGAATATCCTGCTATAATTAGGGAGAACATCGGCGGGATGCCAAAATATGTCTAGAATCTGCTCTGTCATGCTGTCATGCTCTGTCATGCTCTGTCGGCTGGAATGAAGTTCTTTGACTCAACCGTGACTGATACAGCTCGAGAATTGTTTAAGGAGATGATATTTTGGTTGAAGAGCAACTCTAATATATATTTCAATGTCTATGTAAGCATATTAACCAGAATCTCCCAGGATAGAAGATTCCTCCCAACCCATAACTCCGATTTCCAAGCGCTTAAACGAATTACTTGCACATCACGCTGCAGAATACACCTTGGCCATACTGGCCGCCTGCCTAGGTTCAATAAACAGCGCTTCAGCCTCAACTAGCACAACCGGCTTCTCGTCTTCGCCCTCCTCAACCAGCGTCTCCAACCAACCCTTCACCCACGCCTTCCTCCCCTCCACTTTCGTCGTCTCGGCTCTCAACACCACATACTGTTCCGCCAACACCGGTCTCCTATAATCGATCTTCAGACTCGCCGTAACCCCGACTTTATTCGGAAGCGCTGGAAAGCAGCACCTCGCAAGCCCTTCATCCAACAACGTCGCCAGAAGCCCCCCATGAATTATCCCCGGGTACCCGCACAACGCCGGACCCAAATACTGAATTGATGCAAACTCTGAGCCATCGGCGGTAGTAAACTGCAATGGCGGCACCGCAATCTTACCCTCCCCCAGGAGCGTCCCGCCAGTGAGGTTCTGTGCGCGCATGTTTGGCGGGATCTTGAGATGCGGGCGCGATGCGATGTATTTCGCGTCTTCGGTCAGGCGTTGCGTTAGAGGGTGGGTGAAGATGAATTTCTCGATCTCCTGGTGTTGTTCATTGTCGGGCGTGAACATTGTGAGGGTTTCAGCGTCGGAGGGAGGTGATAGGAGGGCTTGCGCGGTTGGGAGGGCGGGCGAGGCCGTCATGGTGAACCCGATTCCGAAGAAGAAGGCGCTGAGGGCGAGGAATGTTGGAATGCGGATCCAGAGGGGTTTGCGTTTTGGGGGTTGTGGCTGTTGGGGGGTTTGGGTGGTGCGTTCGGAGTTGTTCGGGGGTGTCGATGTTGAGGTTGATGTGTCTTGAGTGGCTATGATTGATGTTAATGTCAGCTTAGATATCCTGAAGAAACACGTTTTCAGGACAGAAAACTAAGAGTAATGTCTGCTCTTCTAAGAATCGAAATAATGAAAACTCACTGCTCGTCCCAAGTAATCTCCTCTCAGACCAATTTCTCGGTCTGAGTGCAAATGGGCGTCCCAACGGCCCTCTTATTATACCCTTCCGGAGCGGTGAAAAATTCTTCCTGATACCATACCTGCAAAAGGTCGACCTTGCGACGCCGGGACTCCTGGTCGCCCACATCAAACACAGCCACTCGATCGCCTCGTAAATGCGCGGCCGAGTTTATGTTGAAAGATTGCGGTGAACGAACGTCAGAGGCGCTCGGACCTGCGTTCGGGAATGCGAATTGCCTCGGCTCCGCTTCCGAACGACCGTTTTTGTGTGGTTGCCTCTGAGGGCCAAGATGGGGGTACGGACGCTGGATTTGGATGGGAGAGCTCGGCCGAGCAGTGGTTGAGCTGAGGAGCCGCTGGATTTGAAGACCCGGGGGCTAAGATGGGTGATTGTGGCGGAACTCCTTTCGGCTTAATCATCTCCAGCGAAGGGGAAGGACACCAAAATCAGATTGAAAGCAATCGCATAACACGCAATATGAGGAGGGTGGGGTTCTATATTTTAACCCTTTTGCTAGAGCTACGGAGAAATTAAGAGATTGCTAGTCCCTGTCGTGAACTAGACTCTCATATTCCGTCCATGCTGGCGAGCCTTTTGCGCGAGAGTGTATCTTTGTCAATCATGGCTTCATCCTACCTCCATCCACCCAAAACTGATCCCATTCTGCATACAAGCAAGCACGCTGCCATTCCCAAACCACCATTCGTATACTGTACAAGCATGAGCGGGGAAGTCTTTCATATCATAAACGCCGTTGTACGGCGCTCAACGCTTCCCAACCCCTTTCCACACAAATACATGAGAAATTAGCCACCGTCTGGGGTGGTGTAATAAAACAAGTTAAGAGAAGCTGGCTGACTTTGAAGACTTGTTGAGCGCCTGGAGATGCCTAGACCAAGGAAAGGGGTAGGGAACCACATGAGCGGAAAATAGTAGTAATACAAGAAAGAGGTCATAAGTGAGAAAGTCGGGGAGGGGACTTGCTCAATAGTAGTCTCTAGCGCTCTTCTGCAGCTCAATCAGTCTCCAGCCTCTGGTCTCTGGGTTGTTGACGTCCTCGGGTATCCTTGTGACACCGATGGCGTATGTGACCTGCTGGACTTTGTCATCCATCCCTGCCGCAAGGTCGCCGGTCTTAGCGTTTCGGTAGACGTGTACTTCCTGTGTCCTGCAAGTGATGATGAAGACTGGGACTTCTCCTGGCTCCAATAATCTTGCGGACAGAATATCCACGTGCCTGATATCCACAATCCTACCGTCTGATTTCAGGCCAGCGGTGGTGTACTGCTGCATGAGGGCTGCGTAGACGGAATACTGAGCAGCTGAAAGCCAAAGCTTCAGTGTTTCTACGTCTCCTTTGACGTACGCATCCAACACCTCGGGGAGTATGTACTCGCGCATTTCAGTCAAGAAGGGCTCAAGTTGAAAGCTGGGGTCCATTTCGCGGAATTTCTTGATCACCATTGCCGTCTCGTTCTCAGCGAAGAAGCCAGTGACGCGATCGGAAATGCTTCGTGCCGTTGTGATGAGCGGGTTTTCGGACTCTTTGTAGACGGACTGCATGTTGAAAAGGCCTTGCATCAGGCGCGAGGAGTCTTTGAACTCGCGCCAGATTTCCTTATATTTAGCGTCCTTGTGTAGAGTGACGTTTGTGCCGGCACTGACAAGAAGTTAGTAGCTGGACTGTGAGATTGGCGTGCTAAAAACATACTCGGGATCCTCCTCCATTGGGCCGGTGTGATGCTTTCCACCCGACCTTTGGAGTTCGTTCAGTTCCCTCAACTCCCTCCTCCTTCTACGCTCTTCCTTTTCTACCCAGCCTCCATACCTTGAGGAGCTGCCATCATCGACAGTCTCCTTCACGGCTTGAAAAGCTTTCGACTGACGTACAGGCCGGGTGACATGCTCAATGCCTGATCCAGTTACTGACGCAACCTTACGGACTCCTTTCATGGGTGTCGTATCCCAAGTCCATGCCGCGCCATGTCCAATTACTCGCCCGGTAGTTTTCAATGCCTCGGCAGTCTTTGTTGTGGCGGCATCTGTGACTTGGTTGTAGGTAGTCCTGGCCTTCTGAACGTGCGGATTCTGGGTGAAGTCGTTTACACCAGCTGACAGCTGCTTCGTAGACTCGTTCCACTCCTTCGATGCCTGGAATTCAGACTTGAGCGTTTCGGTGAAGACCTGCCACGGAGTCTTGTCACCATGGGGGGGAGGGGGTGGGGCGTCCTTCTTTTTGCCCTGCTCGCCTTCCTCGGCCCCTTCCTTCTGCCCCCCAGCTCCTTCTTCCCCTGCTTTATTCCCCTGTGATTCCCCCTCTGTGCCGGCTTCTCCTGCTTGCCCTGCCGGCTTCTGCCCCGCAGCGCTCTCAGAAGAGGAGGGCTGCTTGGCCGTCCATTCAGGCTCGGACTCCTTGTCCCTCACGCTATCTTCTGTGCGTTTTTGCGCCTGCTGGAATAGAGGGGATTGGGAGTGGAGCTGGCGAGTGTAGATAGAAGAGGTTCGATAGAGGACGTCCTTTGGCAGGAAAGCGCTCCGAAGGAACAGGAATTGCGGCGAGGGGGGATTCTGAGCGGCGAAAGTTTTCTGCTGCGCCGAAAGTGGTCGCGACACCAGTGGTGTCGTGGATAACCGCCTGTATGCCGCTGCTCGTCCGTGAATCGCAGAAGGTGATGCGGCAAATGGTTGGCTATTCACCCATCGTGCCCGGACAGTAAAAGTGCCTGCGGTTGGAGGCCTCATGATTTGAGAGGGTATACAACAGATCCTATGCTAAAATGTCAGAGGTAATGCCCGCCCCAAAGATGGAGGGAAAAAAGTTGAGTGCAGCGGTAGATGGGATGAGATGCGGACGATCGAGACGGCCATTTTCTTCGGAACCAGCGTGCACAGACCATATCAAAAACCTCAGATGCCGAGCCCTTCGATGGCCTTCCGTCCCTTTGCCGCTGCAATTGGCGCATCGCCAACTGAACCCTCCAGACATGGCTCACCCAACATCCTTGCGGGCATTCCGCCCTCTGAAATTCTCCATCTGTGCCTCATGCCGGTCGAAGGCGCTCTTCCAATCTCCCTCCTCCCTCCGACCCTTCGGTTCCACTGCTCATGCCCCAGCGAAAGAGAGCATCGATGTGGATGACGTGATGAGAAGAATCGACAATAGTTTCCAACGCACCCCGGGCACTTACGAAAACATGATTCCCCCGACGGGCCAAGTGAATCCCTTGCTCTACCAAAACCTCCAGAGAAGAGAGTGGGAAGAAGAACCCCGGCATCATCTCCACATCTACGCAACCAAGCACAACACGCACATTACGCTTACAAAGCCCAATCGGAACGCCCTGATATCTGTATCTTGCGGGAATATTGGGTTCAGGAAAGCCGGAAGGGGCACCTATGATGCGGCGTATCAGCTCGCGGCCTTCGTCATGAGCAGGATTCAGGACAAGGGTCTGCTGGTGGATATCCAGAAGATGGAGGTCATCTATCGGGGGTTTGGGCCAGGTCGAGAAGCTGTCACGAAGGCGATTCTCGGCAGTGAAGGAAGGAAGATTCGCGATAAGATTATTCGATTGTCTGATGCAACGAGGCTGAAATTCGGTGGAACGAGGAGTCCGGCTCCAAGAAGATTGGGCTGAGAGGGGCTTTGGATCCTTGTGTGCGTATGTAACCCTTTTTGGTGGATTCTACGCCCCAAACACGGCCCAGCGGCATATACATATCTGTACAGTACGCAATCATGAGGGGAATGAGGCCGTCCAGAACTCGACGAAGAATTTCAATGCAGAGGGGTTCGTTCTGGCCACTGTATATCACAACAATTCAAGTGCATATCAATCGCAATGGACACGTTCTTGACAGTCATGTTATTCGTCTCGGCAATGGAGCTCTCTCCGCTGGAGGAATCTCCCTACCATGAGAGTCTTTGATCGAGACGAGTCGGGGGACATCATTTCGGGACGCGTGCCGAGGATGCCCTCTTGAGCTTCCGCCGCTACCTCCGTGGCTACTGCTAGATATGCGATCCATCTCACTGTCCCAGTTTTCCTGGTCATCTTCCGATGCTCGGTGCCGCCGCCGGTAGTCGTTTCGCAGCATCGATGATCTTTCGTCTTCAAAGTCCTCGCCAAGGAGCTCTCCATCCGCAGTATCATGATCCGGTGGTGCTATCCATTCCCGTGGTACGACGCAAGGGAGAGCTACACCTATGCTGGCAGCGCGATTTAGCCAGCCGGGAGCAGGCCGACTCGTGAGTTTCTCGCAGAGATGTGAGGTAAAGTGATTGCAGTTTTTTGTGAGAAGGTTGTAGGAGGTGCCCTGGAATTGTTCTGAAGCCTGGTTTCGGTCAGCTTCGGTGTTCGTGTTTCATGCTGTGCTGCCGCGTGCCTCATGTATGATAACTTTGAGCTCCTCCTCGGGTCGAAATGAGAATCCGTGGAGAATTTCTTGTCGAAATGTGCCTCCAGGTGGTTCTTGGCCTGGTCTGTAAATGTGAGCACGTGTCCAACGACTATCCACGCCCCAGAAGCTCACTTTGTCCAATACACGCCAGTCATCCCGCGCTGATCATGGCCACCATATGCGTACTCTTTATCGTTGATAACAACCCCAGAGTGTAGGAGAGAGCTGCCAATGGCCCAGAGGACTGACGAGACTTTTCCAGGCTACATTTGCAAGTTAGGTTCAAGAAATTCATTGCAGAACTGTGCGTGGCAATACCGGTAATAAATCATAAACGTGAATCTTGATCTCCGTCTTCTGAAGCGACAGGGTCGATCGGTGGCTCACCGAGCTCTTTCTCAAAGCTTTTGAGTGCGTTGAGGAAGACATGGCGAGAGGGTGGGCGTATCAAGAGGGACTGGGGAGGGAAGAAAAGGAGCAAAAAGGTCAGGGCCTGCCCTTCAGTGGAGAGGTAAACTACAAGAAGGAGGGGAAAGGAATAGAGGCATAGTGGAGAAAGAAGAGTTGTAGCCGCGTTCAGTAATACCCGCCAGACTTGTGAAGCGCACTGCACAAGCACCATTCAAGCCACCCGCACAGGCGACGCGCCACACCTACCTCACACGTGATTGAGGGGAGCTGGAAAATTGCAGCAGCAACCGAACTGCAGGCCACTCACAGTCTCCCCAGGCAGAACAAGAGGAGAGGGACGACAGTCATCCTCTCCCTCCACCACCCCTCCACCACGTCCCCCACTAAGGCTTTCCGCCTTTCTTTCTCTTCTTTGATACCCATTTTTCAGCGACCAGCAGCAAGCACTGCTCTCGAATGCTCTCCCACCTTCCACTCCACTTTTTCACCTAAGTTTTCCATCTCAATCACAGCCGTTCGCACCTACGCGAAACACAGCAGGATGCCTCCCAAAAAAGCTGTGAAGGAGGAGAAGATTCTCCTCGGCAGGCCGGGCAACAACTTGAAGAGCGGCATCGTGAGTAGGAGGCCCTATTCGCACATGATTTGCTCCGAGTTCTCACGTTAACAGTGAACCCCAGGTCGGGCTTGCGAACGTCGGAAAGTCAACCTTGTTCCAAGCAATCACTAAATGCCATCTCGGTAATCCCGCCGTGAGTTGCCTGCTTTGCACCTGAGTTTTTCGCCAGTGATGTTGACCGAGACAGAACTTTCCATATGCTACCATCGACCCTGAAGAAGCCCGCGTCATTGTGCCTGACGAGCGATTCGACTGGTTGGTGCAGCAATACAAGCCGAAATCCGTCGTGCCTGCCAACCTGACTGTCTACGATATCGCCGGCCTTACACGAGGCGCGTCGACTGGTGCCGGTCTTGGAAACGCTTTCTTGTCACATATCCGAGCTGTCGATGCTATCTTCCAGGTCGTCCGATGCTTCGATGACGCCGAGATTATTCACGTTGAGGGCGACGTCGACCCTATTCGTGATTTGGACATCATTAGCGAAGAATTGCGAATCAAGGACATTGAATTCGTCGAAAAGTCGCACGAGAAGCTCGTCAAAGACACGAGGAGAGGCGGCCAGAGCTTGGAAATGAAGAAAATGAAGGAGGAATTGGCCACAGTGGAGAAAATCATCGAGATGCTCAAGGCTGGCAAAGACGTCCGGAAAGGTAATTGGTCTCCAAAAGAGGTATGTATCCAACACGATTCCATACAAGAACGAACCCTCTTTCCAGGATGACAAAGAGCGATTGCTCTATAATCCCAGCTCTTTGATGGCCCCATATATTAACGCAGGGGCCGATTGAAAAGAAGTCCAACTCTGATCAGCATATTAAATCCTCCGCTCTTGCCAACATCTAGTTGCAGGGAACGGCTAACGATTCTCAAGGTCGAAGTCATCAACCCACTCTTCCTCCTTACCGCCAAACCCGTCGTCTACCTCGTCAACCTCAGCGAAAAGGACTACATTCGCCAGAAGAACAAGCATCTCCCTAAGATTGCAAATTGGATAAAGGAAAACGCTACAGGTGACCCGATCATCCCCGTCTCCGTTTCCTTCGAAGAGCGCCTTGCGGCTATGACGGAAGAGGAAGCCGCAGAGGAATGCAAGAAGCTCGAAACCAAGTCCGCCCTACCTAAGATCATCGTCACTATGCGCAAAGCTCTGAACCTTGGAAGCTTCTTTACAACTGGTACCGACGAGGTCAGGCAGTGGACGATACGGAATGGCACCAAGGCTCCTCAGGCTGCGGGTGTCATTCACGGTGATTTTGAGAAGACCTTCATTCAGGCTGTCGTTTACAATTACAACGTTTTAAAAGAGGAAGGTGATGAAGCGACGTGCAAGGCCAAGGGTAAGATCATGACGAAAGGCAAAGACTATGTGGTCGAGGACGGCGATATCCTACTCATCAAAGCGGGTGCGGCGAAATCATAGTGCATTTATAGGATCTATTAGGGAATTTCCCAGCCCGGGGGTAAATTAGGGCCAGGTGATTTGGCTGGCGGACCTGGCAATAACATCCACATGAAAAGCAGGCAGTCTGCAACCCGAATGAATGATAGTCCATCCTCAACTTTCGGGTCAGGATGAAATGCCATTACTTGATATTGCTCAAAGTCTCTCAGAATCCCATATCAATACAAGAAGCGTCATTGAAGGGAGAAAACACATGAACAAAATCATATATGCTTTCAATACTAGAAGCTAAACAGGAGACTGAATGCTGCAACTTCCACAACGCTCAAGCCACCCTTTTCCAGTTCTCTCCGTGCCAAAAGTGTCCGAAAAAGGTGTTCAATATTAACCACCTCCCTAAGCGGCGCCTTCCTCTTGCTCTTTCCTATTTCGCTCTCCTCTTTTCCTCGGTCAACATCCACGAATTGCCGCAAACGCAATGCTTCGCCACACCCATCAACCAACTAATATGATGATGTGCATACCCCGGCATACCCTGCGTAACATCCTCCATATAGGCGCCACACCTCACACATTTCCTCAGCTGCGGCTTCCTCTTCTCCTTCTTGTCATCGTTCGCAAACCCAGTAGCAGCCCCGCTATCACTCCGATCCCTCGACGACCTCATCATCATAGACGCCGGATGACTCTGCGCACCTGTGCCCCGTATCACCATCTTCTGGCACACATCCACAATATGCGTTTCAAACCACTCTTTAGAATGGTCCGTCGCATGCAGCCCCAACCATGTAGTATCGAAGAAAATAATCTTCGCAGGATCCATGCCCTTTCGATCTAAAAACGCGCCGCCTTCTTGATCCTCCTTAAACAGCGTGTCACCTAGCAGACGCCTGGCCGCGGGGACCAGCACTTCAGGGACACGACCGAGGATGAGTTCGCGCTCGACTTCGTTGCGCTGAGCTTCGGTCATGCCGGCACGTTTGTAGGAATTGCGGACCAGCATGTGGGCCTCTGAAACGAGGACGTCGAAGTTCGTGAAAGTGAAGGGTACGTCGGAGAAGGCTTGATGCAGAGGTGCGTATATACGACGGACTTCTGGTGACGGCCATTTATCAACGTAGTGTTGCGCTGTTCGCGCGACCCAGACGAGCGGGTTAGCCCAGAGCTTCATCATCATCCTTGGGAAAGATGAAAGGAGGATGAGGATGGCGGAGTGATTTGTCTCTTGGATTCTAGACTCGAGCGTCGGTCGGTCGAAGGAGTTTTGTGGTAGGTCTTTCAGCTTGTAGCCCAGTGCCATTAGCTCGTCGATCATGTAGACCATGAAGTTTACGATCCAGCGACAGATGCCGATGAGCTGAGGCACAACTTCGGGTCGGAGAGGGCTCTTTTCTATTTGTCCGTGCATGCGCGCGATGGTGGTGAGAATTTGCGTTATGTATTTGATGTTGAGGATTGTCCATGCGATTTTACTGGATACGCTTCTGTTGACGCTGCCTTGGAGACCGAGGAGGTGCGCGGCGCTGAGCGTCTTTACGAAGGTTGGTGACCGGCCGAGGAGCATGAGGTGATTGTTGCTGTTGTCATCAATGCCGCAGTCGATGTTGACATTCAAACCTTGGAACATGAGATATATGAAGTCTCGTTTGCGCTTTTCGGAAAGCTCGCCGACTACCGCGAAGATGTCGTCACTAGAGAAATATTGGTTTGCAGCGGTTGAGGACTGGAGAACTAAGGCGGCTAGAGCTGCAGAGTGTCTCGCATCTTCCTCGTCTGAGGCGAGCGAGCCGTACCCATACTCCATATATCTTAATTTGATTGTTCCGTCCTGTTGCATACAGACGGCCATGCAATGATTCGGCGACAATGCGACTTGGAGCAAGGGCTCCAGTGTTGAAAATGAGAATCCAGCCTGAGATAGAGACGTTACTGTTTGGGCATTGTAGTCCGGACCGATAGTCTCCAACGTAGATCGCTTTCTGAATTCTATGGTTCCATCGCTGTAACAGAAGGACAGAACCATGTGGTACCATAATGAGAAGAAAGATAGGACTACTGAGTGCATCACAATGTCAGGTTGTCGTTTAAGCAGGAACACGTCCCGGGGTGAGACTGAGCTAACGATCTTCTTCTTTGACGTGACTTTATCCAGACTAGAATGCAGTTGATTTTGCTGCGTTTGGTGGACTTCCCATTTGACGATAATGCTAAATGGGCTCTGCTGCGGTTGATTTTGGTCGATGGAAACAACGTTTGGAGGTGTTGAGAAAATGGCTAGAATAGTTGGCAGAGTACCGTCGTTTTTCTCCGGAGTAACGGGGAGGAAGCTGAGGTGTGTAAGCTGCGCCGGAATCCTAATCTTTGATTCGGATCCACTATTCAGGTCTCCGTTAACCATAGCAGAGCTTTTTGGATAGCAGTTATCCTTAACGGCGATTTCGAGGACTTGAAGATCCGGCTTCTCGAACGGCTTCGGCGCATGCCCAGGTCTTGGGACTGGAATATTCCACTTTGCTTCGATTCGATACATATATAGTCGACCGCTGACATCATGTGCGGCTAGAAGCAGGGTGTTGTCTGAAGAGTCAGTCTTGTGGGGCTTTTGCATGATAGCACGTGCCTACCATTGTTTGAAGCAAATGCAGCATGCGTAAAGGGTTCGCGGGTCGACAACATGGGGCCCAGTATAGCCGACACTTCATGCCAGCTGTTGTCGTGTTGCTGGAACCGTAGCTTGAGTTCACCATGACGCTTCAGATAAATCAAGGAAGCCTTGCCCTCTGCTGGATGATGGGCATCTTTGAACACATGCGTGGACACTCTGAAATTCCAGGTATCTCCTTTCCCACTTGCTGACCAGGCGATGTGATTCTGCACTAGTAAGTGGAGTGTCAGCTGATAGGATAGGCATCAAGCCTACCTTCTGCTCATATGGCAGGATCGCAAGCCAATGCATGCCCACTACACCATCTATCTCTGCCTCGGATTGAGATACCTCGGCCCGCATATACGCCATGCGATCTATTGCCATAGCCATTGAGAAGATCATCACGTGACCAGCGGCATTCATCACAACCAGGTCGTTGCCAAGGTGGCTCCAGGACAGGTGGACGAACTGAAAATCTTCCTGAGTGTGCGGCATCTCCAAAGGCGTATCTTTGCCGAGATCCCATTTTCCAGTAGAGGGATCTCGTGCAAAAACTCTTAGATTTACGCCATAGCCGTCTGGCGCAATGTACGCCACACAGCCATTCTTCGACCAGGCTATCTTCCTGCCAAGCGTGAGTAAAGGGGGAGCAGGAACACGGATGAACAATCTCAAATTTGAATGATAGACCGATTGCGACTAGAATGTGACATCGAATGAAAGAGAGTTTTTTGCAGTGAGAGAGAAGGCTGGCTTACTGGCAGCATCCGCTTGAACTCAGCTCATCAAGCCGTCGAGCAAGGCCTTTGACAGGCGGGGCAGGTATTGTCAGGTTTGTGACGTGCTCTGAGTCTCCAAAGAGATCATCAACATCCATGTTGTAGGATTCGCCGTCCATGACTATTGGCAACGGGTAGAGGCGCGGATTTGAGAGTTGTTGCTGGCGGGGAGAAGGAAGGGAAAAAAGGAAGCAAAATCAAGCAAGGGTAGCAGAATCCATCAGAGACAAAGCGCCGTTCGAAACCAAACGAGAAATACTAACGGAGGATGAGAAACGTGAATGGTGGTCCTTTCGAACATTCACCATGGCGCGGCGGAGGTTGACGAGGGCGCCCTGTGATTCGCGAGGTTCTGACTGGGATCTGATCCGGCAAGAAGCGAACCTAGCGCCGGCCTCGTCGCGCAGCCTTCGTGAGGGCTTCGTGCATCGTCATCGAGTCGCGCTTCTGCAGAAATTCCACAGTCACTGGGGTTCTGAGGCAATGTGTGTCGCAAACTGGCCCAGGAAACTTCGGCGCAGAGCGCGCACAACAAGCGCGCATGAAAGAAGCACATCATCGCGACGCAGCAGCAGCTCCGACGCCTGCGAGAGACACTCGGATAATTGCAGCCCGCGAAGGGACCTGGGGGAAGACCTTTTGTTGTCTCTCTCTGTCAACACCCGCAGCCGCAGCCCGCAAAGCAAACAAGAAGTGCAGAATAGAAATCAGTCGTCACATCTCGGTGTCTCCTGGCCGTGCAACAGAGCAATCTCGCCGCCAATTGTGCCGCCAATTGTGCCACTTGCTGCGATTGCTGTGCCCAATTCCCTGGGCTCGTGCCGAAGTAAATAAGAGGCCTTTGTTTTGGTGTTCCTGGCGCTTGGCGTCTTGCAATGTCAGCGCACTCGACACCTCCTCATCACGACCAACCTCTTCATTTCCTCCCTCTTCACCGCGCCTGCGCGTCCACCAACACGCGCGTTCCCCCTTCGCCAGATACGATATTCTAGCTATTCCAATGATTAAGTCGCCCCAGCCCGCCTTATAGCCGTACCTCCCCCGTTCTCGGCTCCTTCCCCCTCTCCATCATGGCTTACCATGGTGGCTCTGACGGCGCCAGCTCGCTGTTGAGCTCTGCACCATCCGACCCATCGTCCCCCCTCACAGTGCTCTCTTCTTCACCTTCCCCCCCGCCAGAATTCGCCTTGTTCGCTCCCCTGCCGACCTACCCATCCCCGTCCTCGTCCCAGCGCTCATCTGCCAATGCCTCGCCCGCACCCGAGAATATGGCCTCCACACCTCCCTCCAGCAACGACAGCGGCGGGCCTCCACGAAAGAAGAGAAAACTCGCAGATCCCAAGCCGCGCACCACCGAGCAACTTGATCTTCGGGCAGAAGAGGTCGCAGAGAGCGAGAGGCCGCAACTCGAGCGCCTTTTGAAGGTCCTGCACAAGAAACGAAAGATCGTGGTCATCGCGGGTGCCGGAATTTCCGTGTCGGCTGGCAGTGTGTTTTCCCCCACTCAATCAGCCCCATATTATCTACGCAATATGCTAACCCTCGCTAGTTCCCGACTTCCGATCATCTGGCGGTTTATTTAGTTCCCTCCGCAAGCAGCACAAGTTGAAGTCCTCCGGCAAAGATCTCTTCGACGCGTCTGTCTACCAAGATGATTCGTCTACATCGTCATTCCACGACATGGTGCGGTCACTATCGCAAAAGACCAAGGACGCGCAGCCCACCGCCTTTCACCACCTTCTTGCAACCTTGGCACATGAAGGCAGACTATTGCGCCTCTACTCTCAAAACGTTGATGGCATTGACACATCTCTGCCGCCACTGAAGACCGAGGTTCCACTCCCTAAGAAAGGCCCATGGCCCAAGACTGTTCAACTACACGGTGGCCTCGATCACATGGTGTGTTCAAAATGCCATACACTTTCCGACTTTGATGCCGATCAATTCAATGGCCCGGTCCCCCCTGCTTGTAGTAACTGTGCTTTGAATGACGCTGTCCGCCAAGTCGCAGAAAAACGTAGTCATGGCATTGGCCGACTCCGCCCTCGAATGGTTTTGTACAACGAACACAACCCTGACGATGAAGCCATCGGGTCTTGTGCAAGTCTGGACCTACGCACTCGCCCTGATGCTGTTATTGTTGCTGGTACGACTTTAAAAGTTCCTGGAGTAAGGCGGATCGCTCGAGAAATGTGTGGTGTTGTCAGGGGCCGACGCGATGGTGTCACGGTTTGGATCAACAATGACCCTGAACCAATGGGGAAAGATCTCCAAAATTGCTGGGATCTGGTGGTTAGGGGTCCATGTGATGAAGTTGCTCGCCACGCCGCCATGCGAAGATGGGATGATCCGATTATATATCGGGAAGTAACGGATGAGCAGTTGACCAAGGCCAAAGTGAAACAAAAGGCTGAAGTCGTCGTGTCATCTCCCAGGAAACCACAAGCTCTCGAGCAGATTCAACGCCAGCTGGTCACGCCAGCTCCAAGTCCACGTATTGCTCCCCAACAACCGATGAAACAGGAGCCAGCCGAGCAGCCTACGACGCCATCGAAAACGAAGGGCAAGAAGAGGAAGTCTCAGGGGGTACCTGCTGAAAACTCTGCAGATAATAAAACCAAGAGACCGGCTCCAAAGAAGCAACAAGCTCGGGCGAAGAAACAGGCAAACGCCAAGAGCAACGCCAAACCCAACAACAGCAGAATCACGGATGCATTCAGAACATCAAAAACTGTCCTGGCCCCTTCCTTAAAATCGAAAGGTCACAGATTCATTCCCTCCGAGTATATAGGGGGCATTCCGAACCAGCCAACCGCGAACGAGGACAGCAAGGACAATATCAACGTTGCTCCGAAGCCCGCACCTAGTACCCCAGCTCCAAAGCAAAATCGTGCGCGTGTGACCGTGTTTAAGAAGAACAGTAACAACCGGCACATGGCTTCGATATCTTCGTCTGATCCACGCTACAATACTGCATTTCCGTTAACCCCAGACAGGCCTGCAGTGGAGCCCTTCACCTCTCCCGTTTCTTCTCCTTATCCCTTTTCTTTGCGCAGACAGCCTCAGCCGGAGTCCATGTTAAACGATTCGAGACCTTCCTCATCGAGTTCGCATAAAAGCGATACCATCATTCCTGAGGGGCCTTTACCCCATAACTTTGGGGTGCTTCTTGATATGGCGACAGGCTAGTTTGCATTTGTAGGCGTTGTTGGCTATACGGGCAGAGCAACTGCACTCAACAGTTGTTGCAAGCTCATTGCATAGTCGGCGTTCATGGAACTATGCAAGAGTTCCACCGGTGATTCATGTACATTTTTCCTTTCTTCACTTTATCGCTCTTCATCTCTCAACTGCATGGATACCCGACCGGACAACGGGCCAAGGCAGATAAGGGACCCTACAGGATCGCTAGAATTGTGGTCGGATGCTATCTTAGAGACGATGGATTTGACCTTCTGTTGTCGTTTAATTGACAAATTCGTGCGAGATGTTGTTGCATTTTAGTAAATAGTGATGCTGTAAAAGAGAAAATCGTTGATGAAACGGGACAGTCACATATGATATCAATGTCCACGACCAGAGCTCTTTTACCTGCATGCACTATATCCCAAGCCCAAAGGAGTTTAGCAACTTCCCCAACAGAGTATCTTGGCGATTCCCACTTCTCCAACCGACACTTTCTGCCTTCCTCCACTCTTTCTCACGCATACCAAGTCTTGTCTTTAGCCGTGCAACATCATTTTCTCTCGTGCATTTCTTCTTCGATACCCCTTTAAACCTAGACAATCAATCTCAAGACGCAAAATGGCTCCGCCACTAGTAATTCGTAATATGACTTCATGCTCGATTTCTTTGAATAGCATCGAAAGATTTGAAGACCCAAATTCCCAACAATCAAAAGGCACTGCATTCCCCTTTACATCAAAGAATACAACTTCTCTAGCGCCCCCAGCTCCGAAACTTGGTGAGCATGCGCAGACGTTCAACCATCAAGATCTTGGTGTTCTGCTCCCTCCGTTCCATTCCTACACCTTAAATCCCCCATCTTCGGCTTCGGATGGAGGAGACGCGCCTTCAAGCTTAGCTAGCAAAACACTTCGGCTTACTATCCAGTCTGCTGGGGGCGAACGGTATCGAATCGATACCAATCCTACATACACACAGAAGGCCTCTCGAGCCTTCACGCCTTTGAATCCAAACCCGTCCACCAGTTATACTGCGCTATATCATCCAGCAAAGCCTACATCTCACTTGACTATACACACGAATCACTTACGTGATCTATCAACATGGATGTCTGTCCTTCCCTCCACCTTACCGCTCTCCGCGCTGAGTATTCCTGGAACGCACAATTCCCACACCTACTATCGCGCTTTACCTTCCGTAAGATGTCAGCTTGTATCAGTTAAAATACAACTCGAAAACGGCATACGGTTCCTAGATATTCGAGTTCAGCCCTCACACCCTACTGATACAAACAACAAAGATCTCTATTTAGTTCACGGGGCTTTCCCAATAAGTTTGACCGGAACGAAGTACTTAGAGCCAGTTCTTAAGACATGTTATGAGTTCCTCGAAAGCCATCCTAACGAGACGATCCTGATGTCCCTGAAAAGAGAAGGAGTCGGCAACTCTACAGACGAGCATCTCTCCCAGGTCTTGGAAAAGCACTATCTGACTCCCAACAAAGATAAGTGGCACACCGGTTCTGATATTCCCTATCTTGGCGATGTGCGAGGAAAGCTTGTCCTAGTCCGTCGTTACAACCTTCACGAATCCCTCAAAACTGCTCCCGATAATGATGGCTATGGACTCGATGCAATTGAATGGCCATACAATTGCACTCACGCCGTTCATGGTCCATTTTGCATTCAAGATTTCTGTGATGTCTTGCACCCATCGACTATTGCCAAAAAGCTACGGTACAGCAACGAGCACCTTGTTAGGTCCGCAGAATGCACCGCCTTCATTCCCGGCGTCAACACCGACAAGACAAATCCAGTTCCTGCTGGGCCCCTGTACTTGAACTTTCTTTCTGGAAGCAACTTTTGGAGGATGGGGTGTTGGCCCGATAAGATTGCGAAGGTTGTGAATAGAGGTATTGAGGAATGGATATGTATTGGGCACCATCTCGAACATCCTGCATCATCTTCTGGAGAATCTGCAAGAGATGGAGCTGGGGATACAGAGTTAGATGGAAAGATTGTCCAAGGAGGCATTGTTCGTAAGGTGAAGGCGGGCGATGGGTGTACTGGAGTTGTTGTCATGGATTGTGTGGGTGATGGTGGGGATTGGGATCTAGTCAAGATGATTGTGGGCATGAATATGGGCGTTTTAATGAAGACGGGCGACACTGAGGGAAAGAGGACATAACATCGACATACTCTTAGCCTTCCGCCACTCAGGGTGTATCTCGAATTGCACACCCAACCTTGTCCAAGTTAGAGCGCTGCACTAACGAACCAATCAGACCCTATCTAGCACCATCATCACGGTAAAGAGTCAACGAGCGCTCCGGCAATTCAAGGTTCCATCATACCACCTCTTCGGTGGTGTATTCCGGTGAGGCACTACATGAACACTGGAAGGCTGCCAAGGAATCCGATTTCCCGAACACGCAAGGCTGAGAAGACTGATGGGAGGTGGGGTTTGACCAGACGATATAGATGGGCCAGGCTTGCCCGTGTAAAACTAGCCTCTTCAGCCTTCTCAACAACACAACAACTCTTTATCAGCGTCTTGAATGCATTGAAAAAAATTTTGTCGAACGTTCTCTTACTCAGCCTCCGAAGCCGCAACGTCAGACAGTCACCATGGCCAAAATATGCGTGCTGGCTGGGAATTCCGATATGTATAGATTAGGAATCAGAGCTGGATACTACCTTCAGTGGTATGGCCTCCTCATTGCACCATGGCTGTGTCCGAAAGAAGTCCCCACCTTGCGCCTGGCGAATACCTTCTTCGTCGCGTCAAGTTTCCTTGCGCTCCTAACTCAAGTCCCCAAAGCCGGAAACTTAGACGTTGTCGAAATCTACATCACCCTTCTCCTCACCTTCGGTTCTTCTCTTTACCTTCTCCCCGTCCTTTTATGGCGGATTGCAACTCGTTGCTCAGTAAGGTGGGACCCGTCGCGATTTTCCCAAAGCGAAGCCTTCAAGTCTTGTGTACCACTTTCTAAACTCTGGTCTGCTAATTGCGGTACTGGGGTTTCAGATCTGGTTTTGGGTAAAGAGGGTACCGTCACTTAAAGCGAGGGATTGCGTGCAATACGGTTTCTTGTTCAAAAGGGTGCTGCTCAATGGCTAGGTGCTTCGTATCCTGAACTTGGTACTGAGTGCACTCTTGTTAGTGATTCTACTAGGATTCCTGATCGCAAGTCCCAGTCCAAAGAAAGCAGGGAAAATCTTGAGACTTCGTGGCAATGATGCGCGGTAAGTACGCTGTCGATCTCAAAATATCTGTTTAGTTGATTCCCTTTAATGTACCTCTTTCTTGCTAGCTTGAACAGCTGGCTGATTTTCACAACCTAAAACAGACCAGGACAAATGCTCATCCGCGTATACTAAATCTTCGACTCTTTCTCCAAGCTTCTCGTGGCAACTATTGTTGTCGTTGGCATGGAACTGTGTATCGGCTGGAACCACATCCTCGGCGTAAACTCCATTAATTCCGCAGGCTAAAACACTCCAATGATTATATGGGTACGAGGACCTTTATCGTAGTTTAAGGAGAGTAACCGGCCTTTACCAGTCGGCTTTCCTTTGGTAACTGTAAAGGAACGTCAGCGATAGGAATCTTCAGGCCAATCTCCGCCAATGAAATTTACGATAGGTTAAATCGCCACGAGTCCTCCACCAAAAGTAAAGTCTCTGCGCACCAGTGACAGGACCATAAGAGGACTTTGCCTCAATGATCAACGATATTCTCTCTCGTCTGTGTTCGATTACCAGTCACATCAACATGTCAATCGAAACGATAAATAAGGGAACAGGCAAAATACAAACGCCAGAAATGTACTAGGTTAATACTATACGATGCGCAACCCCTCTTGCTCCTCTACGCGTTAAGCTCTAGAACCCACCTCATCTTCCTATCAAACTCATCCCTCTCCTCGCCTTCCAACCCCGCCAAGCGCCTTTCTCGCAACTCCATAACTACCTCAACCGCTTTCCCAAATGTCCCATTCGACGTATATCCCTCATCCGTCAAAATCCCACTCAACTCCTTCCAAAACTCCTGACTCTGATTGAAAGTCTCAACCTCCTCATCATGCCTCTGTAGCTCTTCTGCGGAGAATCGATATGGGCATGAGTGCTCGGTATAAAAATGCGCCCACTCCCTACCTAGAATGTCAGTGCCGTTTAAGCATCGAGTGAAAGTTCCAGACAAGCGTCCATACCTTTCCACACTAATCAAACATTCCTGCAACGGGTAAAGACAATTGTCCCAAGTAGCTCCAGCAAAAGCATCAAGGTGCTTGAGCGTTTTGCCGTGCGGGTGTCGCATCATCTTGTACATTAATGGATTCTGCTCCGCAGTCCGTGTTTCGTAGGAATGGATCAGGATACTCTGGGAGACTTGGTATCGCAACCGGTCCTTGATTCCCTCATCCAACTCTTTAAAACCGTCTGGCAACTTCATCATTATGTCGACTCCATAGTCTAAAAGCGGTGGCGGGTTGGCACCGATGAATACAGGTGTAGTCCACGCGCCCTGCCAGTCGATGATTGATGAAATTCGCCCGCAATCGTCAATGTAGATATTTCCGGCGTGAAAGTCTGGGTGCCATATTCGAGGCGAGACGAGTTCAAAGTCGTTAGGAATAATGTAAGGGATTGCGGATAGATATTTCTGTAAAGAAGTGATATGGGCTTCTAGTGAATGTTGCTCTGGACTTGTATACTGCAATACATTCTCAGTCGCTTTCCGGGGATCTGCGGAGGTTTTAATCCATGCTATCTTGCGGCTAGCAACCGACTCGAGATACTCTCTTGAAGAATTCCCTAGAGGGATTGTAAGCTGGATAGAATATTTCATGGGTCATGAGAGGCTTACAAGGACCCTGGTATTGATGCAAATTGCTGCGTTCCTTTTCCCAGAACTCTTTTCGAACGATAGGGCCGATGCAGAAACGAGATTGAATTTGATGACGGATTTCTCCAAGACCCGTTCCAGAAATTTCAGCAGGCTCACATCCTGAAATACCGCTGTCGTGAAAATACAACGAGCCTATTCTGTTGATGCCCGTTAGCCATGCTAGCTACAAATTTTGAGGAACAAACATACCTGTTAAAAGATATCGAGAGCAATTTTCTTTCAATGTCCACGATTTCGTAGATGATATCACGTTTGGCTCGCAATTGCAGATCCTCCCATGCTTTATGGAGGGGGGAACCTTTTGCTTCTTCCATGATAATGTATTCTGCCTCGACAGGGTTTTGGTCGGTAGCAGACCAAGCAAGAACTTTTGGCACAGGTAAACTCAGGACCGTCCTAGCAAACTCCATGGTAGCCACCTCCGACGACGTCGTAAGTAGTGGCGGACCAGCGTTAGGATGTGGGACCTTAGCTATTAATCTCTGGCCATCTTCTAGTATAAGACGGTAGGCTTTGTTGTAGTTGCCCTCCCCGATTTTCTCTAAAGATACGCATTGGCTCGCTCCCACGGTCTGACAGGCTACTTTCTGCAGACTAGGGACGTCGAAACGTCGGGATCGAGCTTCCAGTTGCTCTCGCTCGTTCCAGAGCCATCGCCCACTCGTGTAGCAAAATAAAGGATCTATATTGGTCGGAGGCTGGAATGATATCTGATGGTTATGCCTCCGGGCGCGAAGGAAGCGAGCTGGATTCGATTTTGCAATCTCAGTAAACAAGTTTCGGCTGAACGCCATTATATATCAGAAAACGTTCAGGAAATAAATAAAGACTGCAACGCGGTATGTATGATACATAAAAAGAGAGACGAGCCCGGGATCGTCGCGTATTAATCTATTCTGTGCAAAAATTAGGAAATTTCTTAGCGGTCCTTAGATCTTTTTTTCCTCTAACTACTAAAATTATATAAAAGATTAGAATCTTAATAAGACTTCTAGTTTAGCTATAGTTATTAAATGCATTTAATAACGTTTTATAAAAGTAAGTTATAATGCCTTAAAAAGTAAATAAAGTGTCCGTACGCAGCAGCAGCGTCGCGGCCTGGATACGAGCGATCACGCACGAGCAGGATCACGTATCTATGTCACATGATGCTCGTGCGCGAACCTCTGTGCGCGAACATCTAGATATCCCCCTTTTCCTCTGTACAGAGGAAAAAACAAGAAGTAATTAACACTAGTTACCTAACACCCCTGTGCAATGTTTACACTGTGCAAACCTCTCTGTCTTGTACACATTTGCTAACACTAAGTGCTAGCTAGCAGAGGGTCTATTTAACACTAATTAGTAGTTTAAATACTATAAAAAAAAAGCTTTTTTTATACTTTTTTATTTAAAAGTTTATATATAAAAAGAATTCTTTTCTTTACTACTTTAACTATAAATTAGTAAGAGTAAAAATAAAGTCTAATTTATATATAAGTAGCTATAAATCTCTATTTAGTTACCTAAGTAAGAGTAAGAAACCTGTCTATATAATACTATTTAAAAGTATTATATAAATAGTAGTGCTTATTTAACACTAGAAGGTCTGTTTTATTTTTTTATATAAGGCTGTTTAGAGGCAGCGTACAACAAGAAGTAAGACAGCGCGCAATAACACATAATTAACTACTATAGAGTAATAAGTAATGCTAGCTTTATCTATAACTAGCTAACATAATGTATTAACATATAACTAATACATACCTTTTATAGGCATCTTAGCAAAGACCCTAGCAAAGTAGATAAATATTAAAGATTAAGTAAATAAAATTAAACTATTAAATAACACACTTAAAAAAAGCTTAATTTATACATAGCTAACTTAATTATAAAACTCTACACATTAAGTGTAATAAATATATATATGCTTAAGAACTTTTAAGATAACTTTATAAAGTAAGAGCTTATACACTTTAAAAATCTTAGCTAACTATTTTTATAAAAACTAATTACTACTCTACAGAATAAGAGCATTAGCTTTAAAAAGGACATAATAAAGGCTACTACACTATATAAACTTATAAAAAAAGAACACATATTTACTATTTTACTAGAGCATTATATAAAACTATTACTACTATTACTAGTCTTAATATAATAAAGGATGTCTTTATATAAATTACCTATAGACCTAATACTTTTTTTATAATTAGTATAACTACCTTATAATAGCTTACTATATAAGAGCACAACTAGGCAGCTACATGTTCCTATAGCTACAGCTCTACATAAGATTCTCTAAAGCTTGTACTTACTATATATAATTTAATTACTATACAATCTATACTAACTTTTACTTATATAAGATATTATAGTAGAGAACTTTACACCTAAAAAGGTTATATAATTTTAGAAGGTATAAAGAAAAAAAAATAACTATATAAGGCAACTATATAATATTTTAGCTAATAAAGCTATAGTATTTATTAAGCTCTACTAACACCTTACTATTTTTAAGGCATTATATGTAAGCATCTTTTCTAATATTTTTAAAAAGCGCGCACACATGTTTTACCTTTATAATATTAGTCTAAGATAATTATAGAAGTTACTATATAAGTAGCTTAGTAATTACTTTAATACTAATATAAACTATAACTAGTATTAAATAAATTAGACAATAATAAGCTTTATATAAAGTAAGTAAAAGAACTTTATAAAAACTTTATATAAAGCTTTTAAAGCTATAATTAATAAACTTACTCTTATATAAAAAGCTTTTAGTCTATAATTCTAA
>NW_022985173.1:105918-246268 GCF_010093535.1 Lindgomyces ingoldianus
TATTAAGCTTTATATAGATAGTGTAATTACTACACTTAAAAAACTATTTAAGAAATTAAACTATATAAAGATAAACACTTTAATTACTAATAGCACTTTTAAAGTTATAGTGTATAACTTAATAAAGCATAAAAGTTAGATTTTTAACTTTTACCTTATATAAAAAGTAAAAGGCAAAATAACTTAACTATATAAAAAATTCTGCCTAGTGTTTACTAGCTACTTAGATAAAAAAAAAAGAGAAATCCTTACTTAGTTACTAACTATTTAAAGAATAAGCTAAAAACTACTTTTAGCTATAAAAGTAAGCCTAAAAGCTATGTACAGAATGCATTTTAAACTATATAATATTACATAAGTATACATCTAATTAATAGATAAGCTTATACGCACACTATACATAAAGCTACTAAAGAAGATGCGCTAGAGCTTTCTACTAAATATAATACTCTAGGTTGTACAACTTTTATATAAAGCTGCTAAATTAGGACTATATTAGTTTAAAACATACTATAACTACTATAAAAAAAAGCTACACATGCACATCTTTTTATATAACCCCTACTTCTTAATTACTAATAAAAGAAAGCACACTTTTAGTATTACTAGCTTATAAACAGACAACATTTTAAGCATTATAATAAAAGATTTTATGTAAAAAGAAAAAAAAAACTATAAAAAGTAAAGTTTTACATAAAAAGTAAAACTATTTTAGTAAAAAAGTAGCTTATTAAGTTTAATAGTAAAAGAATTAAACTTACACATAACATAGTAGTTCTTACTTAAAAGAGATAAGTAAGCTACCTTTATATAATTAACTTAAAAAATAAAAATGCTACATAATAATATGTTAAGTAATGTGTAAAAGAGGTATATATTATATTTATATATTAACTAAAGGCAGCATTTAACCTGTTTATTACTGCATAAACTATAAACCTTTTGTATAATAATATTAACACACTTAACACATAAATCTAATAGCAGATAAATAATAGTAAGTGTAGTCTTACTTTTCTACTATTATAGCTTAATTATGTAAAGCTATTTATTTTTATAAATAAATTATTTACTAATAATAAAAACTTTAGCTTATAGCTAAGATTTTTAATTATATTAAATAATAAAAACTATATAAAGTAAAGTAACTACTTTAAAATACTAGGCAACATTATACACTAGAATTCTACTAAGTGTAAAAGAGTAACTAGGAGTGTCTTTACTAGTAAACTATATAGAATAGTTAAAAGGTTTAATAATGTAATTACTTTTAGTATAACTTTATAGTAAATTATATAAACACTTAAACTACTACTAATTTTAGTAGTAATCTATATAGATTTAAGGTTTTTATATAATTACCTTATTAAGCTAAGCACTACTAGTAAAAAGTAACTTATAATTAACATTATGTTACTTTATAAATTATATAAGAAAAGAGAAATTGCTAAAATAAAGTAAATTAATAGTAAAAATAATTTAGTAAATGTATGTATAAAGAAAACACTAAACTAGGCTTTTTAATTATTAGTCCTAACTAACTACTTCTCTGTCTAGATAGAAGCATCTATAGACTAGCTAGATCCTGTGCGCAAAGATGCTTTAGACTAACTAGACTAACAACGCCTTTATATAAGGCCTATTTTTCTTTGTTTTATTTTTTTTGTTATATATATTTATCTTTTTTATTATAAGGATCTGTTACTGTTAGCACTATATAAAAAGAGAAAAGAGCTAGGGGATTATATAGCAAGGCTTAGAAAGTAAAGAATAAAGAAAAGAAAAGCTATTTATATAGCACAACTAGCCTATTCTAACGCACAGCATTACTAAGGCAAGTCCTAACAAATAGGGTAAAGTAAAGGCAAAATATAATTAGATAGACCTACATAAATAGAAAAAAGGTAACATGTATAGAAGGTAACTTTTTAGATAAAAAGAAAAGTTACTAGTGTCTGTACACAGCAGCAGCGTCGCGGCCTAGATACAAGCGATTACGCACAAGCAGGATCACGTATCTATGTCACATAATGCTTGTGCGCGAACCTCTGTGCGCAAACATCTAGATATCCCCCTTTTCCTCTGTATAGAGGAAAAAATAAGAAGTAATTAACACTAGTTACCTAACACCCCTGTGCGATGTTTACACCGTGCAAACCTCTCCGTCTCGTACGCATTTGCTGACACCAAGTGCTAGCTAGCAGAGGGTCCATTCAACATAAAGCTACATTATACTGTAAAGCATAAAAAAAAATGTTAGATTTAAAATAAAAAAACTTTTATAGTAATAGATAAAGTAGATTTCAGTTAACTCCTTGGACTGTCAAATGCTGAATCTTTCACTAAATCATTCATATTACATAAGATACTATCCGGCGTTTACTCGTAACATCCCAAGGGAGACTGGTACGCCGTCATCATTCAAAGGCAGATATTTTCAGGAAATAGTCGACCTTTATTCAACTATTTATCCCTCAAGGTCGTTCCCAGGCGGGGCGTTCTAAGTCTTCTTCGTCCAGCGACTAAAGAGCGACTGGCTCATTTTCCATTTTCCGAATTCTCCTCCAGGATTCATTCCCTCGAGGAGATCCGGCTTATCGAGCCACATGCCCCTCAGCGAAATGAATTCTCTCAGTCCCTCCCACTCCTCGCCCTCCTCGTCACCTCGTCGCCAGGTCTCTTTAAAGCCCCACGCACCCGCTATCCTATCTAGCGCAGCCCTCTCCTCCTCTCTGAGCCATCGGTCACGAAGAGGCATACCGGGCCGCCAAACCACGCGATCGAAGTGGTCGTTTGCCGTTGTGAATGCTACGAACCCAAGGGTGCCCGTACATGACACATATGTGAGAAGGCCTGCCCAGGAGTACATTTTGAAGGACCAGGGATCGATGTATCCGGAGTAGAAGCTCATCTCCTGCGCCACCACCCACAGAACAAGGGGTAGGAATGCGGCAAGTGCCGTTGGCGGTATGGCCTTGGTTACAATCTTATGTCGCGTCCATGCTGGCGCGCAGAATGTTGTGTCTACTACGTCAAGTGCGAGGACGAGGTCTTTTGACGCGATGGCGGCGGATAATGCGCGCTCAGCTATTTCTTTCGGAACGGCTTGTTTTGCGGCGTTGGGCGAGGGTTTAGAGAATCTAGGCGGACATGTTCCGGCGATGGGGATGGGTTTGTTGGCGTAGAGACGGAAGATTGCGGGGAGGGAGCGCGGGCGCTGGAGAATTCGCACAAGGTCGACGTACTCGGAGAGCAGAGCGGGGCTGACGAAGACTTTCTCATTTCTAAGGAGGGTTTCGGCGAGTTGTTGGAGGTGTGTTGGGGAGGGAAGGTCGTTTGGTAAGGGTGAGGTGGAGATTTTGACGCTCTTGCCGTTGAGGTTGCCGGTGCTGTTTCCGTTTTCAAGGGAGAGGAGCGCGGCGGCGGAGCTTGCTTTTGAATTCAGCTTTCTCCCCTTCTGCAACTGGCGAAGGCGGATATCGATGGCTATTTCGGCGATGGATTGAAGCTCTCCAAGGGCGAAGACAGCCTTTTGGTCTCCTTCCTCGATTTTGGGGGACTCGAGGATCGAGCTGATGAATCTCTCCACTTTTTGCAGTCGGGCGCTCAACGACTTGGACTCTGCCTTTGTGATTTCTGGCCGCTCAGGCTCCAGTTCTTGCGCCTGCAGTGTCGCCCGAGACGCTGTCGTACTTCTCCTCGCGGATATGGTAGGGAACACGCCATGATGTCTTGGAAGTTGACGCCGCAACGAGGGTGCCTTGAAGGTTGACGTCGCGAGGAACCGCCGCTGGTATGTAGGCTGCTGCAATATGTAATCGCACAATTGGCACATGGGCCGCGATCGGGACCGGATGGATATGTTCCCGGGTTTCATTGTGTGCGGAGTGAAGGGCGCGGGTTGGGTGGTGAGGGATTCGTGACGAGGCCCTGTGGCTGAGGTTGTGAATGCCAAGGGGGGACTCTGACGGAATCCCAAAGAAGCATCAAACATCCACGACACTCCACACTCCACACACTTACCACGCCGCGTTGCAGGCAGCAGTACACGCCAAATTGAGAGAGAATTCTGTGGGAAAGAGCAAGGGCATTCTCCAAGCTTCCAACTACCCCTCACACGACATCATGTCCGCTCCACCTCCCCCTCCACCTATGCCGCCTGGTATGGGTAGAGGCGCTGGAGGCCCGCCACCCCCCCCTCCTATGCCCGGCATGAAGGCTCCCGGCGGGAAACCGAAAGCGGGTGCTGGAAGAGTATGTTGCAGCTGTTCCTTGGGAAAATATCGACGGTGCCGAGCGGGCTCGGAGCTCGGTCATGGCATTGCGAGGAGCTAACACGCCCTGTAGGGAGCACTTCTCTCAGACATTAGCAAGGGAGCACGGCTGAAGAAAGTCACGCAAATCAACGACCGATCCGCCCCGATAGTTGGAAAAGTATCTAATGGGCCCAGTGGACCGCCAATTGGGGGAGCTCCGCCAATTCCTGGCATGGCCAAAGCACCTGCGCCGCCCTCGGGTCTTGCGCCACCTGTACCCGGAGGACGCGCGAGGAGTAATAGCGATACAGGCGGCGACGGATCACGAGACAGTACATCATTATCAAGCGCAGCACCGCAGCTGGGCGGCCTGTTTGCAGGCGGGATGCCGAAGCTGAGGAAAGCAGGGGGAGTGAATACAGGAAGAGTGAATACAGGCGCCGAGAGCAACTCCCCATACCTATCAGACCCAGAGACATCACGAAGCACAGCACCGAGACCGCCTCGAGCAGCAGCGCCGAAGCCACCAGGAGCAGCCCCCCCTATCCCTGGAGGTCGCCCTCCGCCTGCGATTCGATCGCTCGCCAATTTGAGGAACAACCTGCGTCCATCGTCCATGGTCTCGACAATGTCAGCCCCCGATATTGGGTCAAAACCAAAACCTCCGCCTCCAATTGGCAAGAAACCGCCCATTCCTCCGCCTACCTCTCGAAAGCCATCTGGCCTTGCACCACCCCCTCCAGCCTCACCTGCCCGACCTCCACCTCTACCTAGCTCAGTACCTTCAGCTCCCCCGCCACCACCGCCTCCTCCTTCAGGTATACCATCAGCTCCTCCCCCACCCCCTCCAGCTTCCGCTCCTCGGCCACCCCCGTCCCGCTCAACACCTCCACCTCCACCTCCCCCAGGCCCGAAATCACAACCGGACGACGAAGAATATGATCCATACCGCTACCAGAACACCCCCATTCGACCTCCACCCGCACCCGCTCCGAAAGCTCCCACAAATGGTCACGGCCCCTCCCTCGCTGAACAAGCCGCCCGCAACGCATTCGGCCGCTCCTCACCCGCCGCACCCCCGCCCCCGCCTCCTGCGTCCCCTCCTCCATCCGCACCCAGCGCGCCCGCTCCACCACCTCCCCACTCCTCACCACCAAATCGACCAGTAACCCAACCACCGATTCGCTCCATGCTCGACCCGTCGTCGTACACGCTCACGAATGGCGGAGGTTCTGGTCTGAAGAGCGGCCCGACAAGTCCAGGAATCAGTCCGGGCCATGGTGCGGGTCAGCGGGGGAAAATCGTGCCTATCCATGACTTGAGATGGCGGTTTCAGGACGAAAGCCAGTTTCCAAAGCCCAGGGAATTTGGGGGTGGGCCAAAGAGGTATAGAGCTGGGAGGGGGAGTAGTGTGCCGTTGGATTTGAGCGCTTATGAGTAAGGTGGGGTTTGGAGGGATGAGGTGGAAATGGTTTGTTGGGGCTTTTTTTTTTTTTTTTGGTTTGGCTTGGGGATAGGATGGGTAGGGTAGATTAGTGTTGAATTTGGTTCGGCGTAAAGGAGCTTTGTCTGTCTGTCATGGAGTGAGAAATAGGAGGGACGGTGGGCAGGCCTTCTTCAATTGCGAAGGTGGATTCTTGTGTATTGTTCAAAGACTTATTCTAATTGGACTCGACATACATGCTAAATTGTACATTTTGATAAGTCCATTACACTGCTTTGTCCCAACGTTTTCGCTGAGCGTTAGTAGCTTGGGCGGAATGCCTAAGATTTCAACCACACCGCCTTCATGGCTTCGATCTTCGCGTTCTTCCGCAACTATATAGGCTGGCTATATGTTATCGTGGGTGGTGAGTGGGTGTGGATGTGGATGTGGATGTGGATGTAGATGTTGCGGTCAGCACATGTATTCGGTTCCCGAACCACCCACATGGACACAAGGTGGGAAGGACCAGAACGAGAACCCCACCACAACTAGTTTCCTAGGGAATGTTAGGTGCTATCTATGTATATATATATATATATATATATATATATATATATGATTCGGAGACTTCGGAATACTTACTTACTACATGAGTTGAGACGCGACCGTTTTGGCTTTCCGAGGGCTACTTTGTTAGGTTCGGTGGTCGAGTTTTGCAGGTATCTAGAGCTGTTGGTGTTGCGAGCTTGATGATATGAAGGTTCGAGGGGCATTCTTTTGTTCAGAGGAAAACACCTTGCTCTCCTTCTGCTGTTGTATCGCCGTTGCTCTGCGCCTGCACCTGCGCCTGCGGTTGTCTATTGCCCGCCTGCTGCTCCGCAGATCCTCTCTCAGCCGTACCGTTCTGAGAGGCATCCACACCCACATCCCTCTCCTCCACCTTCGCCTTCTCCGGCTCAAACGGCAACCCCCTAACCTCCACAATCTCCCTCCTCACCAACTCAACCCTCTCCTCCATCCTCCGCACAACATCCCGATTCTCGAGCAACGCTTCGTAGCACTCTTTATCGCCCTCCCTTGCCCATTCCTCCAACTCCAAATTACTCTTCTCCAGGTGCGCGATGGAGTTTCGGAGTTCAAAGACCTTGGCATGGAGAGAGGAGACCGGGAGGTCGGCTAGCGCAGCGGTGAATCGCGAGGGGGTAATTGGCAGGGTGTCGGCGGACATGGTGGCTGTGAAGAGGGCGAAGGTTAAGGAGATTGAGGTGGGTAGTGGTAGGGAGACGAGGGAGGATGGGTGGATGAAGGATGCGGTTTGGTGGCGGTATGATTGCTTGGAGAGTTCGGGCGCAGAGTATGGATTTAGTGGGTCCGGGTATGGGATTAGGAAGTGCGTTGGGAAGGTGGGGGATTGGATGAGGAAGGTTGCGGGAGATAATAGGGTGGCAAAGGGGGTTTTTGGGGGTGTGGTTGTTTGAAGAGGGGTATGTATTCACTAGTGTTCGGTTCTGGTCGGGCTGGGTGTCAGGGCGTTTGGACAAACAGTGGGAGTATTTGGCTCTCTTAGACTAAGGGTTGGTCTGAAAATACGAGACCTATATCGACCTGAGTGTGGTGCGCCAGTACCTGAGGGAAGACTGAGAATAGGGCGTTATGGCGTTGGGGTTGTCGCGAGTGAATCTGTTCAGAACTTTTGTTTGGCGGGGGCTTGAGTGAATGAATGCTCATGGTGACTGAACGAGAGGTCTGTGCTCTCTGCTGATGCCGAACTTTTTGAAGACAACTTCACCATGGACCTCAAGGTCTTCTCTACTTTCTACCATGTATATATAGAATTGGCCCCGAGATCCCCATTTAAGCGACAGCAGCAATGAGCAATGCCTTGCCGGCGGCTCTCTTGCGGCCCTCGTGCGCCGCCCTCCGATCCTCCCCACCCATATCCTATCAATGGAACACAGTGACGCAGGCGTTTGCGCGACAATTCTGCATTCCTCATCAATCTCGATGTCTCCAATCGGCTTCATCTGCTAGTGCACTATATGCATTGCATTCTCAACGAACCCTCCTCTCATTCAGACAGTCCCGCTCCTTCTCTTCAACCCTTCACTCCACCGCGTCCGTCTCAAATACCCCTCTTAACCCCCCAACACCTCCTCCTACTGCTCCGAAAAAGCGAGTTGTTAAGATTGGCCCGCTGCCTTCTGGAGATGTCAGCACTGCGACCCTCAACACAATCTTCGGACCCAACGTTTCCCGCCTCGACGGAAACCATGCCCTCCGCATTCTTCACCACCGCCGCGTTTCCGGCTCCCTTGCTGACTATGGCGTCGACAACATAAAAACACAGAGCGGCGTCTTTAGCCGCAATCTCGCTCTGAAGGGTTTGGAATGGCTGCGTGAGGAATTCCCCGTGGACGAGGCCCGCGCCGCCCAGGAGTGGGCCGAGAAGGAGGCAAATCGCATTGCGTATGAATTGTGGTTGGCGCACCCAGATAACGCTGACTCGAAATATAATGATCCTGCACGCGTGTTTAGAGACCAGCAAAAAGAGATTGAGGAATTGAATAAGAAGAGTGAAGAAGAAGAAGGCTCCAGGATCGGCATCCTCCACCATGGACCCTCGCAATTCGAACGTAACATTGAGAGGAAGAGGCAGGAGAGGCTAGAAGCCATCACGAAAAAGGCAGAGGAGAAGGAAAAGAAAGAGAGAGAGGATATGGTGAAGCTGGAAAGTGGGGAGTGGGTGAGGACACCTGGAGGCACGGGTTTAATGAAACCGGGCCAGACAACCTATGTGGATCTTTTCGGGAAGGAAATGGTTGATACGGGTAGAGAGTATCGGGAGAGACAGGAAAAGAAGTCGCAATCAGGATTCGCGAGCGAGGAGGAGATGCGAAATGCGACAACCCTGGTACATTCCTCCAATCCCAATAAATCTTCAAGAGAGCACTAAGGCCGGAAGGCTAATCATTGCTACAGAGCCAACGTCTCATCCCCATGACCGCCCTAGTCTTATTCACCGTCGCCGCATGCTATGTTTTCGCCACTACCTACATTCCACCAAATTCTTCCCACCGTCTCTGGCCAGACCTCTCACCCACCACCGCCACCCTCGCCGGCATCGTCGCAATCAACAGCCTGCTTGTTATAGCCTGGCGTCTTCCCTTTCTCTGGCCTCTTCTAACAAAACACTTCATGCATGTCCCCGGTACCCCGCGCGCACACCAAGCCGTCACAAACGTCTTTACGCATGTCCAAATCGACCACTTCCTGATGAACATGCTATGGATGGTCATAGTCGGATCCGCCTGCCACGACCTCGTAGGTCGAGGCATCTTCTTGGGAACCTATATCTCCGCCGGCGCCGTCGGCTCCCTCCTCTCCCTCTACTGGGCGAATCTCGGTCGAGGAAGCCTCTCTGCCCACTCTGTCGGAGCATCTGCCGCTGTCTGGGGCATCGCATCGCTTCTCGCTCTCCTAACTGAGAAGAACACTATCAAAGTTCCAATAGTCAAAGATATGGAAACCCCATTTTATCCGAAATTGCTCTGGGCTGCGTTCGTCTTGTCGGAGATTGCTGGGTTTGTGAGAGGAAGGAACGTGAAGGTCGATTACATGAGCCATTTTGGAGGTATATTGACCGGTGCTGCTGTGGCGGGCTGGATGAGATACAGGGGGTGGGACGGGAATGATGCGTTGGATGGTGTGCAGGAGAGGGCGGGGAGTGGTGATAAGGTGGTTGATATTGGGGCGATGGTGAAAGAGGAGGTTAAGGAGATCAAGCAGGCTGTTACTAAGGGGGGAAAGTAAGGGGTTAGATGTGGGATAGATATACCTGGGTTCTGTAGAATCTTTGTGTGAGTATTGTATGTAGATGATAGATGAATATCTCATGACCCTGTACTATGGTCCTTCTTATGATTATCAGCAGTTTAGCAGTATAGTGCTACGTAAGAGGGAATCTGAAGAACTGCCCTTTCGTGGACTATGTCTTGTAATAAATACGGAAAATTAAATGGATAACTTCACATTGCATATGTAGGATCCTAGCATGTTTTTCGTACCATAGCTGTGCATGGGAATCGAGTGGGAAGTGCGGTGGTCGACAAGGTCCCAAGTGAGAATGAAATCAGAAATAGGCAGAATGTGTAAAAAAAAAAAAGGCAGAGGAATTATAGGCGGCGACGGAAAACTTTCAACTCCATGCAGTGCTAAATACAGAGAAATAAGAGCATCCAAAAGAGACCTTGGGTTCTAAAGAAGAGTTTGAAAGAGAAGAGAAGAATAGAAAGTGATCTAGCAACCATTGAGAACATGCCTTCCCTCAATTCCATTGACGCCATTGACAGCCAGTTTCTTACCACCATGCACGCCATTGACAACCTTCTTCGCTTCCCCGTTCGTAACACCGTTAGTCAGTTGCTTCTGGACTCCAACCGCAACGCCATTAGGAACAGGCTTTGGGACAGCAGTCGCAGGCTTCTGCTTCTCCCAGTTCGTAAGCACCTTGTTCCCGCCCACATTCGCAAAGATGCTTTCCACCCACTCTAAAATGAACTTCCTGGCATGCGGCTCACCCATATGCTTCGAGTCCTCGAAGAACCTAACTTCCTTCGGGCTCCCGTACCGGAGTGGCAACAAGCAGTCTTCAATCGGGAACAGCTCATCTAACATGCCGTTAACAAGCAGCATTCTGCAGCTAGCCATATCGAGAATTCCGTTCTCAAGCAAGGAGAACCGAGACCGGGAATCAATTTTCATCTTCTCGACATCATCGTAGCCAAATTTAAGAGCTAGGACTTGCGTCAAGTCGAAGGGGTATTCCATATGCGAAGCGATTTCCAACCACTCCGGGTCGAACATGGAGTGGCAGCCGCCGCCTTGGGCAACGACGCCGGCGAAGCGTTCAGCGTGTGTGTGGGCGATGCGCATGGCGTAGTAGCCACCGCAAGACACGCCCCAGGCTACGAGTTTGCCTTGCTGCACCCATGGTTGCTGCTCAATCCAGTCCAGAACTGAGCTCCAGAGACGATCGGGGGAGGTAGCGTCGTTGGGGTCAGCTGGGCAGTCGCCAGTACCAGGGATTTCGACGGCGATGGAAGCCCAGCCGCGGGCGATATGGTGAGAAGATGGCATGGTGTGCTCGGTGCGGTAGCCATCGAGACCATAGATTTGAAGAACGGTAGGGAAGGTTTGGCCGGGTTTAGCGCCCTCAGGAAGACGTACAGTAACGGGAATGGAGGTGTATTGTTCTTTGGTTCCGGGCTTGGCGTGGGTATGTGGGATCAGATGTTCGATGAGCGGAGCAGCAAGGTACGAAGCTCCCTTAAAGAAAGCCTGCTTCTGTTTCTGGAAAGCGAATTTTTGACGAGGGGAGATGGGGCAAGGCTGGCGGGCAGTACGATAGACGCAAGCAGCACGAAGGTAAAGTTCAGAAGCCAGTTCAAAGTCTCCAGAGGCTTCGGCAATGGCGGCGCGTTCTTCCAGTCTCTCGGCGGCGGGGAAGAAGGGTTGCGAGTAGACTTCAAAGTCGTAGGGTGGGTATATGTTGTTCTAAAAACACTCACCGTTAGCCTTGTGAAGATGGACGGGTCGCGGCCATGATGAGTTGGTGCAAATACGCACCTCAGCAAAGTGAGCAAAAACTTCTTCGAAATCCTCGAGTTTGCCTTCCATGAAGGGGTAGATGCCGAGGGTTGCCTACCGGATAAAAGAAAGGGGTTAGCGGCCAAAGAATCTCTGTGGGAGAGCGTAAATTTGATAGACTTCTTGAATGAGGATTGGGAGTTTTTGGTAGGGGTGGAAGACTCGGTGGACGCAGTGGATCGAGTTGTCTTGGTGCTGCTTTCAGTGCTAGTGGTATATACCCTCTTCTTCCACTTCAGATTCCAGAGCGCAGAAATAGACTCGTGGTGAGCGCCTTGTTTACCCTCTCCACTCCCGACGAAGTACGGTGGAGGCATCTTGAAGCGAGAAACAAGTCTTTATTCGGAAGATAGTAATGTTCGACTAAAATAATGATGCGAATTGGAGAGAGGAGCCTGGTTGATGACAGCGAGAGGGTGTGGAGAATGTTGGATACAATACCAAGCTTGATGCTCCATTCACACTTATAACTATCTTTGTCTAAACCCCCTCCTCCTCCTTTCGGTGCTCGAGTTCTCACAACATCACGGACGAAGCATCTCGTTCAGCGAGCTGCGTCTTAGAGATGTGGCTGGTGTGAGCTTGCATCTTCCAGCCCCATCCAGGTCAATGTCTCGGACTCCGAAACAAGACTATCATCGACAGAGTGCAGAATCGTGTCCTGAAAGCTGGTAACAATAAGCAATTCCATGGAACCCGAGAGCCCGGTTCAACAGGTCGGGGTGCATGGCTCAGGGGAACAAACGATGGTAGTCTTGTCTTACTCTCACCGCGAGAGGCAGGAGCCACCGGCCGCGTCCGAAATGGGCTCCATGGCAAAGAGTGCATGCGACTTCTTTGAGCAATCCTAACATGAATACAGGGTTGTGAACTCTAAGGCATTTTACAATTAGGCTGGTTGTAGTTCGAGGGATGGAAGGAAAAAAGGTCGGGGGTTGACGATGCGTCCGGCTGTGCCACAATCTGCACCGCCACCATATATCGTCTTCATGCCATTTCTCACAAAACAAGTGCAGTGGGAGAATTTTTGAGATTATTGAATTCAATAGTCTTTTACGAAGTCCAAGATCTAGCCATCTCGGGGAGAAACGAAACCCCTTAGTTTTCCAAACGCCAGCCCATCCCATCCCATCCCATCATTCGATACTCCCCCAAATCCTATAAAAATCGTCTAAAACACCTACGGGGTACGTTCATTTCTTTGCCCCAGACTTTTGCCACGCGAATTCCTGAAAGTTGTTAGATTTTGGAATGCAAAATGTGGCAGATTTTGACTTACCAGCTTCTTACTAGACCCACTCTCAATTATGACATTTACCACCACTGGGACCCTCGCATGGAACCCCTCCTCTGTCGCTTTCTCCAATTCCTCGGAAGTTCTCACCAAGAACCCTTTCCCACCACACATCTCAGCCATCTTCTCGTACTTCACTTCCCATCCCAGGCTTGTGCTCCTCAATCCTCCTAACTGGCCCTTGCCAGTCTTCTCTTGTAGCTTTAGCCACTGTTCTTCTTCTTCGCTGTCGCCATGGTAGATACCTCCATTATTAACAACAAAGATTAGTACGTCCATATTGTATCTCGCCATGGTCTCAACTTCGGGCATTGAAAAACCAAACGCAGAGTCTCCCTCTAGACAAACAATCTTCTTAGACGATGTTGATGGGCCGGTACGACCTTCCGGTTCAGGGTAATTGTATGCAGCGTGCGCAGCAATAGCATACCCGAGACCCACCCCCATGGTCGCATGAGTTCCAGCATCCATACGTAGGCGTGGGTGTTCGACCGGGAAGACACTTCGCGAGATGTCCATGGTGTTTGCACCTTCAGACACATACACGATGTTGCCATCCTCAGCTGGTGAGAGCCTATTCAGCGTCCTCCTGATGGTATCGAAAACTTGGTGGTAACCCATTGGCGACTTAATAATCTTCGCTACCTTCGCGGCGTTGGCCTCATTCTTAGCTTTACTAGCTTGAAGAGTTTGCATGTATGGTGAGAAGCTATCGTATTTGAACCCATCTAGCGCCTTGGTGAGCTGAGGGACAACGACATTAATGTCGCCAGCTATGCCAAGTTCGGCGTCCCCGTTGTTCTTTCCGATTTCCTCAGCGCTGATGTCGACTTGGATTAGCCTAACCTTGGAAGCCCATTTAGGTTCACCCCCGAAGTGTAGGATCCAGTTGAGACGAGCTCCAAGAATCAGAACAACATCTGCGCCTTTCAAGGCCGCTGATCTCGCAGAGGAGGTATTGAGAGGGTGTGCGTCTGGCAGCACACCTTTGCCCATTGGAGTTGGAAGGAAAGGAATCCCGGTTTCGTCAACGAGGCAGCGGATGATGCCCTCGGACTGAGCGTATGCTGCCCCTTTGCCAACTACGACTAGTGGAGCCTTTGCAGATCGAAGGAGCGCGGCAATCTGACCAATTCTCTCAGGAGAAGCACCAGCCTGTGGAGCCGCTGGCACGACCCTGCCCTCTGAAGATCCCTCTGGTTTGCCCTGGATGACATCTGCAGGAAGATCTACAAATCCCGTTCCAGGCCGCCCATACCAAGCGTTCCGATACGCATGGGTGATAGACTGTGTAATGGAATCGAGACTGGGTCGGTTCGCAACCTTAACATGAGGTGTAAGGAGTGAGATGGCATCAAGTTCCTGGAAAGCGCCTTTAGTGACGAGATGAGTTTCGCATGAGCCTGCGAGGAGAAGCATGGGAAAAGCATTGATCGATGAGTTGCCAATCCCAGCCATTGCGTGAAGAACACCAGGTCCGCCAACAACCAAGCATACTCCCGGCCGTCCCGTAAGGTAGCCATATGCGGTTGCAGCATAGCTACATGCTTGCTCGTTTCTGAATGCAATGAAGCGAATCCCTAGGGCAATGGCTTCTTCTGCGATTTGCACGACTGGGATGCCGACGAGGCCGAAAATAACCTTTACGCCTAGTTGTTGGAGTGCTTGAGCGATAACCTTTGCACCTGTTGGGCGTATGATTTCTTCTGCCGTCATGTTGAAACGAACTCAGTGAAGAATGAAAAGTGATATAGCGGGAACAAAATGGAAATGTGAAGGAAAGGAGAGTGAAGTTGTTCGTGGATTAGAAGGTGAGAATGACATAGAGATATTTGCGATCGCCCTTGATACATGTATGCTTACCAGTCTACATGTTTCAAACGACCTAGGTCCGTAGTCTTTGGGGCATCGGAAACCGTAGCCTTGATGCTGGAGCTAGTGCACAGCCACAAGTTCTTACCAAATCGGCTTCCGAGTGACCTCGCCAGAACGAACTGCCAACTAGAAATGCCAGTAAATAGAAATAGACTTTATAATAACGGAAGTCTTCCTCAAACGCAAAAGACAGTCTTCATTTTGTTGTTCACATCCCTATCCGATTCTCTCACAACACTCTCTCGATATTCATACATTCAAGCTCCAATCATGTCAACCCTCATTTCTTGCTTGTCTGCAAAGACAGATAGGCCTGCTATCATAATTCCTGGAGAGTCAAATCCCGTCATTCTTTCTCACCAGCAATTGCTCGATCAAGTTCTGTTGTTTCAGAAGAAGCTTGCAGCCGTCGGGATCTCACCCAAGGAAGCAGTAGGAATTGCCCTACCCAACAGCCTAGAATTCGTGATCGCTTTCTTAGCAACGGCACTCCAGCGAGCAATCTGCGCTCCGCTAAATCCTGCATACAAGCAAGACGAATTTGAATTTTATTTCGATGACCTGAAGGCTCCCCTGGTCCTCGTACCCAGCGGAGCAATTAGAGGTCATGGTGAAGTGATCAAGGCTGCACGAAAGTGCAATGTCGCCATAGCCGAAGTTTTCTGGAACGGATCAGAGGTGGCCTTAGAAGTTGGAGGAAACGATGGAATGCGGATAAAGAAGAGAGCTGGGGTTCACGAACCTCAGCCGAAAGATGTCGCTTTGATTCTTCACACCAGCGGAACAACTGGCCGACCGAAAGCTGTAAGTAAATCCGAACACCGTATTTGAAGCTTCGATGCAGTGCTAAAGCCATTAGGTACCCCTAAGCCATCAGAACCTGTGCCAGACCATGAAGAATATTCAAACAACGTATGACCTATTGTCGGCCGATCGCACAATGCTGGTCATGCCACTGTTCCACGTTCACGGCCTTCTCGCTGGATTTCTTTCTCCTCTGATGAGTGGCGGTTCCGTCATCGTTCCAGTACGCTTCTCAGCCTCTGAATTCTGGCGCGATTTTGTCAAACACGAGGCAAACTGGGTACACTAACAACCTCAATCCCTTAAACTTCGAAAACTAACAGTGACCTCTAGTACACCGCTGTCCCTACCATGCATCAAATCTTGCTGAAAAACGAGATGCCATCTCCGATGCCGAAGATTCGATTCATCCGATCTTGCTCCTCGCCATTGTCTCCAACTGTGCACAAACAGCTCGAGACGGTGATGAATGCGCCTGTAGTAGAAGCATATGCGATGACAGAGGCTGCTCACCAAATGACTTCAAACCCCCTTCCTCCAGCTAGCCGAAAGCCCGGATCGGTCGGTAAAGCGCAGGGCGTCGAGCTCGTGATCATGGACGACGATGGGAATTGTCTCCCTCAAGGAAAGATCGGCGAGGTCTGTATCAAGGGACCGAACGTAACCTCCGGTTACATCGGCAAGGGCATTGCCTCTCCTTTTTTCCAGACGGGACATTTCCGCACTGGTGATCAAGGATATCTGGACGCAGAAGGGTACCTGTTCTTGACTGGTCGCATTAAGGAACTCATTAATAAGGGTGGCGAGAAAATCAGCCCGATAGAGATTGACAACACATTTGCTCAGCACCCTTGTGTTGCTGAGGCTGTTAGCTTTGCCATCGATGACGAGCTCTATGGTCAGAATGTTGCGGTTGCTCTTTGTCTCAAGCCAGGAAAATCACTCACCACGGAAGAATTGATCTCGTGGTATAGCGAACGCGCTGCGAAATTCAAGATCCCGAAGAAGGTAAGGGTGAAACCTTGCCCCAAGGAAAATAACAACTGACTGTTTTAGGTGTTCTTCACTGATATCATGCCGAAGACTGCCACCGGAAAGGTCCAACGGCGCCATGTTGCAACAGCAATGATCGCAACCGAGAAGAAGGGCGATTTTGAAGAGAAGCAAGTGGTGCAAACTCCATTGCCACCAGCTCCAGTATCACAAGCTCTAGGAGCGGCCGGGACGCAAGCTGCTCAAATCTCAACTTCCGATCGTTTCTTGAACCTGGGTCGGTCTCTAGTATCACGAGTTAGCTCATTTTGCCGAGGTAGTTTTTCGTTCGTCCAAGGAGCGAAGAAGTCGAAGGCATTGCATTGATTCCTTTCCTACTCTCCTTCTTGTATTCACTGTATGTTATTAGTATCCTGGATTGCAAGCGTGTGCACCTTCTAGAATGAAATTCCCATGAATAAGACGCCCATTAGAGCCTTATCTTCCTAGAGAATATATGACATTGGGCCAGAATATTCTTCTAGTGTTTACGCATGGTAGTTGTGAGAATGAGAGCAGATCCGCGCTTCTTCCTCAATCATAACCACGGTAGCTAGGCGGCGATAAAAGTGACTAGTATTCTCTAGTGTGGCCTTCTCTTTCCTCCCGTGGTCTTCTTCTTTTTAGCAGTAAGGTGCTAGAACCTACCGAGTAAGTTTTCCGCTGTGACAAAGGAGCTCACTCGGCCTACGGGATATTCGTACCTAACATAAAACATTCGCCGTGAAGATTTAACCCACTACGGTACTGGTTAGAATTAAGAAAGAACATTAAAATAATGCAAATTTAAGTCCTAGAATGCCCTTGTCATGTTATACGTTAGGTGACAAGATGTGGTAGTGTTTTCGTAAGGGAATGCTCGTGACACCAGTGCGCTTCTTCCGCATCAAAAATTCAAAGGTCACACTCAATTTTTCGGTTCCTAGAAGGGCTGGTTGAAGGCTGATGATGGGAAGCCTGATGGGACGTCACGATCAAAAAGTGGAGGTGATTACTGATTGCTTGGCACTCTATTTATCCCCCAAAGCTAATTTCGAATGACATATCAACTCCACAAATCCAAGATTCATATCACCAATCCAGTGTGGCTAGCATCATCAATTTTCAACTCGGGTTTATCCTGGAAACCTTCAATGATCATATACCCTGTATTCTTAAGGGATGAGTCGACGTTGTGGCTAAGCTTTCGTGACATCTCGGCATTGCTTCACCACAGTCTAGATGTCCCACTCTGCATCCCGAATGCTGCACCTTGACCACCTTTCGTCTCTCGCACACTCTCTTTTCAGCAATACTATGTTCAAATTTAGACGATCTCTCTCTTTTTGAGCCTTCTAAGAACTCCTAAGATCCCCAATCTTCGGGTTCCGATCACAACGTGGAAGGTAACAACTTCGCATTCATCGCATTCCGAAGATCTCTTCCCTTCCAGAAGGATGGTGTTTACGTGAAGAAGGTCGCCTGCGATTGGCTCTTAGAATCAGCCGTTTATTAGATTGGGAAGTATCTCAGGAGACATCACATTGCTGCGCCTGCGGTGTGTCTTTGGGGAAACGCGGACGGAGTGCTCATTCTAGGCTCTGGGCCTCCGCTCAGCGAAAACCTGGAATGTCTCGCATTTGGCTTGCGTTTTACATGCACGGCAGAATCGATGAACAGGAAGGCCAAGAATCGCTGCCCGATGTCTCGCATGGCTTCAGTCATGGGTTCCCTCGTCCATCCAGACATTCGGAAAGCGCAGTGGCTGACTGAATTCACGACTCCCAAAGGAAAAGTTAAGAGCTTCATTATCAGATGCACAGATACTTAACGCTGTGATTTGCTCGCCAAGGGAGAGCATCAACACAGCACTTTTCTTTTCTTTCTTTTCATCACGCTCGTCCTCTTCTTTTAGATTTCATTGAGTCCTCATTTATCTGCTAACTAGCATACTAAATCATTTTTATTTTCCACTATGGTTATGATGCAATCTCCTACAGACGTCCCTCAGCCAACCATGACTTCTTACCTCCCCTCTACCTGGCGGCCACTGCCTCTTGGTCTTCCTAACGCAAAGCCCACCAAGTCAAGCACTCTAAAGGAGGAGGTGCTAGGGCCCGGTAGCATATCAACTCCTCGAGACACCTCCTCGACAGAGGGTTCTGTGTGTGGTGACGACTCCAGCTCAAATGACTCTTCCTCAACTGCTCCAAGCGAGCATGGAGACGAACCCGCTCCTATCATCGAAATGAAGCCTGACGCACTCGTGCCCGAGATCTGTGTCCAGCACGAGACACCCGCCATTCCCCTGGTCGATATCCGTGCTCCAGATGTTTACGATCCTCTCGCTCCCGCAGCAACCAGACTCAGATACATGGTTAAGAACAGCGACCACATTATTAAGTGCCCTGGCGTGTACGATGGTCTATCAGCCCGGATTGCCATCGACGTCGGCTTCGAGGGAATGTATATGACTGGAGCCGGAACTACTGCATCTCGTCTTGGACAAGCTGATCTTGGTATTGCTCAGCTTCACGATATGCGCACCAACGCCGAGATGATCGCCAACCTCAGGCCTGACGGCCCACCTTTGATTGCAGACATGGATACTGGCTACGGCGGCCCCCTCGTTATCGCCAAGTCCCTTCAACAATACCATCTCGCTGGCGTTGCAGGCTTTCACATTGAAGACCAGATTATGAACAAGCGGTGCGGCCATCTTGCTGGAAAGGAGGTTGTGGACGTTGAGACATATATTCAACGTATCAAAGCATGTATCGTAGTGCGCAGGCAGCTCCGCTCCGACATTGTCATCATTGCGCGTACTGATGCCCTCCAATCTAAAGGCTTCGATGACTGCATCGAGCGTCTGAAACGGGCCCGAGCTGAAGGGGCTGACATGGGTATCCTCGAAGGTGTCAAGACGAAAGAGCAAGCTGCGCTTGCGGCCAAGCTTCTTGCTCCTTGGCCACTGTGCTACAACAGTGTTGAGAATGGCCACTCGCCATTGATTACAGCGCAAGAGGCACACAATATGGGATATAGGGTCATCATCTACAGCTTCGCTAGCATCAGCCCCGCGTACGTCGCTATCAAGAGTACGTTTGAGTGGTTACGGGAGACGGGTATGACGGGGAGTTCTGTCACGCCTAAGACAATTTTCAATGTTTGCGGGTTGGCAGAAAGCATTGTTATCGATGAGGCGAGCGGTGGAACGGCATTTGCAAAGGGTGTGTAGGATGTTGGAAGCCGAGAGAAGAAATATTCGGGGGTTGGAAAGAGAGATAGGTAAGGATGAAGAATACATGCTTCTTATAGTCAGTCTTGTTGGGTGTCTTTTGAAAGCAATTCTTCTTCCATGGCGTTGAACATTAGGAGCTCTGCATATTTGTGCTGTACTTTAGAACTTGCGCATAGAGGGTTGCAAATTGAATATGCACTCCCTTGCTATTTGTATGCATTGCTATCTTATCGAGAGACACACCTTTAAGAAAGAAAAAATTATGGTCTCCTTGTATGACGAGAAATATACAGAGTGCTATCGCCTAATTTGGGACATGCCTACGGGAAGGTCTATCTATTAATCATCCTGTTAGGATTAGGAGAACCTGAGTAGGATGTCAATTTCTATCCTAAATCACCCCTTACCATGACCTACGTTAGGTGTTAAGCCATATAGTCAATGACCAGGGCTTAAATAAGAACGGAAGACGCTCTCCCAATATCTTTCTATGCCGCTGTTGCAAAACCCAGGAATATGCATATCCTGTCAAATAAGAAACCCTCAGAAGCGAGCGAGATTTATTAGCACTAGCCATATGAGAATTTCTTTTTTTCACAATTTAGATTAGAATTCCCTCTAAAGGCTATGGTGTAGGGAGAGTGACTCTCTAATATCAGTCGTGAGGAGCTCGAGATAAAGAACTAGGAAAGGGAATGTACCTAGGGAGTGCTGGGAGACATTGTAAACTAAGGATCCGTTCATAATGAAAGTAGGTTGAGTTCATATCTAATACGCGCAAGCAATGATTGAGTAAAAATTTACTCCACAGGGTTTTCAGGGGTTTCGTTTGAAGAATTCTTCGCCTCCATTTCTTCTACTTAGGACGAAATTATCTCTCGCCCACCAGCTGTAACTTACCAAAGGCTGCGACTTCCTCTATGTCCCTTATCCAACATGGAACAACAGATTGAGTAGCCAGGTCTCTCTTGGGAGACTAGCGACTTCGGCTCTCTAGGCACAAAATGGACTATGGAACCCTTGATCAAAGTAATGGAACGGCCGTTTCGCAAAAATCTTCGTCTCAGTGCTGCAGTGGACATATGCGTGTCTTGATTTGCTGCCGGCGCACTGAATAGGCGTTTCGAAATTCACCGGCCACTGCATACGTGCTAAACATATATTGGGGTCATTGATTAGGAGGATAGTCACAAAGATGCGGGTCCTCATGTGACGAGAGCCGGGACGAACACGTGAGCATCGGCGGTGAGTCTAAGGAGGAGATGCCGGGGTTTGCGGGCCGAGCTGATGTAGAGGAAAGGAGGAAGGGCGGTGGATAGAAGGCATTCACACTCGATCGTGTGCCTGCGATCTGGCACTACTTCCAAAGGAAAGAACACGGCGACGTGGAGTATCGATACGATAAAGTGCGGTCGAGCTGACCAGTTGTGGCTGCCTTTGCCTTCCTCACCCTGACGGCCCCGCTCAACACAGTGAGGGTGATGTGGAATATCAGACAGCCCCCTTCATGAATCCAGACAGCATCTACGTCGACATTCAGCTGGAGTCAACTCGGTGGATCGGGGTCAGCTCGTTCATATGCCTTGGAACCAGACTGCCTCAAGCCTGGAAACCCAAAACATCGATAGAAGGAGGCTTGCAGGTGGAAACCTAGCCTTCGGTATTACGCTGAACGCCACACCACTGATACCTACACGGCCTGATCTTTCAGGGAGCTGTACCTGGGATATGTGGCTTACACACACGTGGTCGCCACCGGCCTCAGTCAACCCGTTGACCGGGAACTCACTCGCATGTCCCGATTCTTACCTGATGTTTCTTTACTGGAATCTTTCCACGGGAATTTCGTGTTCGGTATCGGCAACCCACGTGCAGTGTAAAGGAGAAGCGAGCCTGACCCAGCGTACATCAATCTATATTGCTTGCAGCACCCCGCAACCCTGAAGAGCTGAGTGCGGACTTTTCATTTAGAATCTTCCGTCTCAAGCATTTCCAAGAGCGTATCTGCAGCTGGATATACTGCTTCTCTAGGGTTTCTCGTGAATGAAGTCCGTTAGAAAGCGGAAGCCAACAGATCCGCTCTAGGCTTGCATCTGCCGATGGACACTGAAAGACCAGTGCGAAGAGCTGACGTGTGAAACCCGAGATGAGGTAGCCAAGGGCCCACCTCCAAATTGTTCGTCCTGGGGTCTGATGGCGGTTATCCACGTGGCCAGGCTTCCAGAAGCGACTCCATCCGGATTGATTACATGCATGTCAATATGAAGTGAAGGATGCGAGGACGAGGGAGTTGACGAGAACAAGCAGAGGCGAGATGTAACCTTGGGGTCAGCCATTAAATGGGATAAGAAGAAGTGTGCGGTCATTGGAGTGACAGACACTGGGGTCTTGACCATGGATGGGTGAATCTGACGTCTGACAGAATAGGTGGGCGCTGTCCCAAAGACTAAAAGAAATGGACGTTGCGATAGGATACCGTTGGATATGAACTGAAAGACGGTATCTGACGTCGCTTCGCTCTGGCAAGCTACTGGCTGAAATCCTGGAAGCTTACTTTCGTCTCCGCTTTCCTTTGGGTTTCGGTTCCAAAGGTCGCTGGTGTCACCCACGTCAGTTCACCTTTATGCAGTCACCGATTCTTCCGGTCGGAACAAAGTCTCGCGGATTTCGGACGCATCATACTATGAAACTTCTTTGCGAAGAGTGGTGGTGGAGACCTTTGGGCTTCCTAAGTTAGAATCCGGCGGAGAGGAGAATCTCGCACTCAACAACGATAAAAGATGCATCGTATCCACCACCGCCACCGCGTTCCTCGCGTTCGAATTCTGCACACGTGAAAAAAATATAAATTTGGAAAAGACAAGAAGGCAGAGTGTTCCAGGCAAATACGGACCGGATGCATCTGTGTGTCGCGCCACGCATCACAAGCTCTGACACGCAGAGATACGAAAGCATCTCAGCTGCACTAGAAAGGGATAGCATCCGGCCCGCAGTTAATGCGGCTGTTTCACGAATTCTGTGACCGTTGGCATGGATCTGAGATTCCAACGGGCTGGCTGTGCCGTTCCGAAGTGCAGGCTAGATGCTGAACGAAGAATGCACAAGTGGTAGCTTCAAGAAGGTACAGCACCTTCGAGGGCTGCTGGGTTCTTCAAACATAACCATAACCATGGCCATGGCCATGGCCCACGCAACCGTCTCAAATACTCGCTACCAACCGTGGCAGGAAGGTACCCAGCTTCATCCTCAGGCTGCTTTTGATGGTAACGCTTTCCGGGGCATCTAATGGTGATCCGCAACAAAAGACGAGTGACTCCAGCCCGTCATATCACCACAGACGCACTCAACCACCCAAGCCAGGAAAAGCAATCTATTTTGGCCAATAATAGCCTGGGACTGCCTTTCATGTGCCTGTAAGCGGAAAAGAAAGCACAGCCTAGATGCCGGATTTGGCGAAGGAGATCAGCCTTCCGCTTCTGGTTGCTTACAGACCCACGACCAAAGCTTGATTGACGGGGACACCCTGTCGTAGTAGTGGGGTTCCGACATGGGTTAAGTGGAGCATTTGGGGTGGGGGCTAAGTTCGACGTTGTTGTGAGGTTAAGTCCTCATGGTCTTTCTTCGGCGTCGTTGAAGTCGTTCAGGGCCTTGGAAGCTGGCATTCGATAAATTCACACCATCCGATGAGAAAGCTGCTTGTCTTGTCAGCCGTTTTGATCCAATTACGGCCTAGGGCGTGCATGTGCCACCTGAGAAGGGTTGAGAGGCGACCAAGTGTTACCGGGAACTTCGGGTTCGCAAACACTCCACCATGGTGATGGCCGACAATGAGGCATGGTGACTTCCAAAAAGTAGACATCGAGGAAATTGATCGCGCGAGGGATGCTTCCGCCATGCACTTACTGTGCAGTACACAGGGCAACTGTGGCTGCTGAGTTAGCACTACTTTGGTGTGTCAGAATCGCCACCACAGAAATTCCACGATTGAAGCCACCCGCGCGGCCCCATCCAGATCTGCCAAATGGAGGGTCAAACGCCATTCCCGCCCTCCAGCCTAACGCGAACGAGCCAGTGCGCAAGCTCCAGACGGCCACTACCAAGGGTCAACGATTTCTGCGACTCCGACTTTGGCTTGCGAAAAGCACCGGCTCTGAGCCATTTCACCCAAGCCGGGCGCTAACAAACGCCCAGCAAGATACGGAATACTCGCACGCCATTATTCGCATCGCATTCTCCCTGTTTGTTCCAAGCGCCGTCAACATCAGAACCCGTGGCATCTTTGAACCCAATAATCCCCTCCTCGAGGCTGCAGCTGCCAGCAGCGACAGGCGAATCATCCGTGCCATCCTTCCTTTCACTTGTGCACCGAAATCACACCTCCCGGAGCAACCAGGACTTGGTACCAGGCAAGCACCACCCACACGAGAGCCTCATCCCATCCAATCTATCTCCTGTGTCAGTGATCGAGGCTCTTCAGGAATCAGCCTGACGCTAGCTGGGAGGAGGCTGTTTAGTCAAAATCTCGCGACCAAAGGGTTGGGAAGGCTTCTCAAATTTTAGAATTTTAAATAAAATTTGCGTGGAAGCAAGCGAGTGCTAAGTACGCTGAGCCTTTTTAGGGTCCATTATGCCTGTTAATATGTGATGGAATGTTCGATAGATGAAAAGGATTCACCAAAATCACCAACGCGAAACTGTTTGCTGCAAGAGGTGAAGTGTGAACTGCCGCTGGTTGGTCTGTAGTCAATCCATGGATCAAACCATGCGACAGATAGTACGAAGTTCTGTGCGCGCCGTTTAATATAGGTGAAATTTGATGCGAATTTGCGATTTATCGCAGGGCTAGGGCACAGGCATGTTGATTCAGATCCGTGATGTGATGACAATGGTCATTTCATTTACTGAGCGTGAGTGTGTGCAAGCGCACTTATTATGCCACAAGCCTACCAACTACGGTATGTGATAAACCCCCAAGGTGGGTTGCGCGAAGACACCTGCTTCACCGGCGAGGTGGTGATGTATCGTCCTCCCCTGCATAGCTGGAAATTGCTGCTGCGTCACTGCCCCCTTTCCGCTTCCAAAAATATATACAAAAACTGACGATAGACTTTCAATATTCCCGCCAACAGTAAAGCGGAAGTGGACAAGAAGGCGCAGTGGAGAAAACTAACCAATTCCAATTGCGAGCCGTCTGATCGCGAAACCGACGTGCGACTCTCGTGCGCAATCCTTTTACGCCTCGATAATTTCCAATTGACAGTAGAAGTAATTGTGAAGGGTAACCTTGTAAGCCGAGAGGCCTGAAATCCAAAATCTATAATGCGTGACGGTGAAGGGGCGCCACCATGATATCGAAGGGTCGAATAATAGTGTGCAAGAAGTACAATCGCTAATAGTGCAGCAGAATAATTTTTTATAGAGTGTGTGTGCGAGCGCGCAACTGAGTCCGTGAAGCGACCTGCCTCTTGACTTCCTCGGGTGCGCTTTTCATGGTGATTTTGAAGGTGTCGCGGACTCGAGTACGGAGCAAAGACTCCAAGGCACCATAGACGCCTCCGTCAATGCCCATCTCTGCAGCGTTTGCGCCCTTGCAGTACCGTTCCGAGAACTTGTCAATGAGCTTTTCAACTTTGCGGAGCTCGCTAAGAATGAGCTGAGTCCTAAAAGCCTCTTCATCTTCACCCTCGAGTCTGAAGTCGCCAAGGGAGATGGGAGTATGCGTGAAGGCTTCCAATTGTGTGTTCACCGGGGATTCGGCTGTTGACTGGTTCATGCCAGCAACAGCTTGATACCATGAGAGGATTTTGACGATGGTGAAGGCAATGGTCGTCGAGAAATGGGGGTTTGCCGAGCAGGGGCATCCGAGGAGGACGAATAGCTTGTCGACCGCAGCTTTGTTGGTTGACAGGACCGAGTCAAGAGTTGGGAGGCTATTGGATCCGCCAGTGAAGTCGCAAGCAGCAGGCTGAGAAGCTGGCGGAGAGTAGAGACTGTTCAGTGTCGCAAATGCGAATTGTGTGCAGTCCATGGGATCATGGTGCTTAATTGTGGCTGAACTAGGAGGAGTTGGGAGAGGTGCTGGGACAATCGGTGTAGGAGACGCCACCTTCTCTGGAGCAAACATTGGTAGGCCTTGTTGTTCTGGCATGCCGAAATATTGCGGGCTTGACATCGGTGGTGAGTTTGTCAGACCATCCATTGGTGCGAACATCTCCGGTTGGCTCTGCACACTGGAGGACCGCACGTGCCCCGCATACGAAGATGGTGGTGGGGGGAAATGCGGTATGCTTGCGAACAACGGTTCCGAGGGGCTTTGGAACATCAAATGGTCGTCGTTCGACCACCCGCTCACAAAGGAGCCAGTGTCCGAATAGGGTGACTGACTTCCGTCGAAGCCGCCCATAAATGTATCTGGGTAATGGTACTCTGGTGTCGCTGGACCAAAGAAGAACGGATCCATTGGCTCTGGTGAGCTTTCTGTAGTGGATGATGGGGTCCTCGGAATCATCTCTGGTCGAATCCCCAATGGCCCACACGAGCTCGCGGGAGAAACATCTCTCATAATGGAACCATCGGGGTTCCTGTTTTTTCTAGGTTTACCAAGCCTAGGAAGCGTTAGATAGATTCAGCGCGTGCAACACGAAACTTATATACCTCATAGAAGGAGAATAGTTGCAGCATATTCCCATATTGGAACATCGATGGCAGTTTGGGCGGACCTTGTCGCACTTGACTTTGGCTCTGGAACAGGCGTCACATGAAGCTCGGAGCTTGCGAGGCTTCTGTTCACCAGCAGGCATACTGGTGGGTGGCTGGAGGATTGACATGTTGCTCGGTGATGGGGGAGTTTGCTGAGCTGGGAATGGCTGAGGTACAGCTTGAAACATTGTATAGCTGGGGAGTATAGCCTTGCGGATAGGGAAATGCAGGCTGGAGGGGCAGAATAAGAATTATATACGGCGACGAGGGGAGGGAAACTCTCCAGAGGCTTTAGCCCTCTTGAGGAAGTGATATGGAATTCCTAGGGTGGGCCCCGGCGTCAGCTTTCCACCCTTGATCCTGGCAGAATGTCTGCACGACAGCCAGCGAGCGGTTGTTGGACTGGGGAGATGCGGGCTGAGCACTTGGACCAATCTTACCAGAAGCGCTTGCGCTAGCGTGCGTTGATGCAGCGTCCGCATTCCTCACTGTCCACTCCGGGATCATCTCTATCTCTGCCTTGATAATGAGTTGGCGGAGACATGTCTCTGTGCCGATCCTAGCGGCCTCGAGAGGGGACGGTTCCCGTTGTTGTACACCACGAGCCAAAACGGACCAGCTGGTTGGGTCTCGGTCAACTTTCAGCCGGGCAACAGCAGCTCGCAGGCGGGAAAAATGCGCTGCGTGGAGTAAATTAACCACGAGGGTGAGGGATGTGACTGCAAAAGCACCATTGGGGCGGGTCCTGCCAGAGTGCTCGAGTGCCAGAGTGCCAGAGCTCATCAACGGCTGGCTGCTCTGTGCTCACGAAGTGTGCGCGCAGAGACGATGTGTCGTTAGTCAGAAAGCAATAAATGATGATGATTCGATGAGGTCTAGCGTCTCTTCTGCTTACGCTCTATAATTACCTCCGCTTGGAGAAGCTCAATTGACATCATGGAATTTACTGTCGCCGCACCAGGCATGCATGTGCGCGACAGCCAGAGAAAGCCAGAGAAAGCCTGAGCTGGCGCCTCTGAACCCTGTGTACCACAGGAGTGAATCATGGAGGTCTAGATGACACGCTGAGAGCAGCCAGCTCTTCGTAGAGCATTGCGGCGTCTCAGCACACCGGCGAGCTGTAAAATGGAGGGCCTTGTCCCTGGTGGGGAATGGTTGCACACATCTGCATGGAAGCCCTCGAAGAAGACGAGGCCCCTGACTGCTGCTACACCACGAATGCGAACTTGGTGATACCATGGCCGAGGTGTGTAGAAACAGCTGACCAACACCCACGGCGGCGGAAGTCGCAGGCATGCGAGAGCGCCATGTCGCGGCCGTGGCTTGAGGGCTGAAATCGCCCCGACGCAAGGTTTCCCCCATTTTTTCCAGAGCAGAAACAGGAAATCTTCGTTTCAAAATGTGCTGTTGGGTGCCTGAAAACGTACGTGGAGGTGTACGGAGGACAAGCATCGATCTCGAGATCAGAAATCACCGATTTAGCAGAAGACACAGGTGTAGGCCTCAATAATTCATTGCAGGACTGCTCAGCCTCGCTGGCATCTTCCGCGAATAGTGTCAAGCCTGACTTGCTTCTGTAAATAGGTTGCAGGTCGAAACTGTCGACGTCCAAGCCTCCTCTCAGAGCCAACTCCACTACCATGGAAAAAATCAAATAGATCGAGAGAGGATCCTGTTCCTCCAACGTCGCACTCGTGGCGGCCAAACCTCCGGACAATTACATGAGGTAAGTATTGCCTTGTCAGGACGGAGCCACACCCGGATCAGGCACGCGGTGGACCAACTTACCCGCTTATCTAATAATTCATCAATCAAGCTCCGCAATGACGGGTCCTGGCCCGTGATGAAGTCTTGGGAGGAGATCATCCTCGATGGTGTCCTGCCTTGCAACCAAGCTGTGCGAATCTTTCGTTGATCACGGAATTCGTTGCGAAGCAACCCACAGACAAGGATTGATCAGCTTTAATTGATCGATGATCAAGTCTGCCCTTTTGAATCCTTGCCAACTGCCGCGAGTCTCTCTCTGAAGTCCGTTGACATGTTCATCAAAATCCTGGTGGTCGCGCGTGTTCCTGACTGCAAGGCCAGGGGATCCCCATCTTGAACAAACTGCCTATGCGCTGCAACATGCTCGGATTTTCAATTAACCGCAAGTGATCTGGAATCTTTATCTCTGAAACAGTGCTTCGCCGCAAGTGTGTAGCGTGTCGGAGAAGGCCCGAGGCCGCCCAGCTGAGGCTGTCGCTGTTTGCTGCACTTTGGTATGCAGTTACGGCATGCCTACGACAAGCTGCACACAACAACGACTAGGGTGTAGTCCGCGTGCGAGGATGGATGGATTCGCTCAATAACTTGAAAAGTAGGTGGTCTGATAAAGTCCCATACAAGCGAATGTAGCTCATCGCTCCATGCCCCCGCGAGAAGTTGCCAAAGTGGCCTCCACATCGAAGATCAGTGGGGGATTGCCTTCTACCTGTGTTGATCGGTGAGGTCACTCGGCGTACTGGGAACGTTAATCTGAGCATTCTGGGCTCAACGATAATTGCGGGACGATTCTTTCTCCTTCAGACCTCAACGGGTGACCTGTCGAAGGATTCATCGATACCATGATGGCGACTCCAAGCGATATGTGGGAGTGGAGCCTAGCAAGCTTGGGAAACCAATCAATATCCTCGTGAGGAACGAAAAGGATGTTTTGGAACCAGCTTCCCGAAAGGCTCAATGAACTTTGTGTCGCAGAACACGGGAACTTGCCATTTCGATAATCCAGAATCGCAACGAAGGGAAGAATCCCCGCATCGTCGAGGAGGTCGACTATTGTGATGAGGTCAACGTCCAAGTCGGACAAAGTGAGATGGACTCTGAGCCGAGCATCGGCTATAGGGAGCTCACTCTAGCCCAACCCGCAATCTGATAGTTGCTCCTGGATGCTCATCTGTGCTGTGGGTGCCACTGGAGCCGCGGCAGGCGGTCCCTACCTAGATGATTGCTCGTATATCCCATGCGGGAACGGATGCTCCATCGATATGTTGCGATTGTGGGGTCCAGTCAGGTCGCGAGGCTCGAGCATGCTGCTTGATCGAGTCGCATCGCGCAGTTAGATAGCGAAAGCAAAAGGCAAGTGATTATCTTCTTGCGAGGCGCCCATGGCGTGTCACTGAGCATCAGGTAGTCAGGGAATGGTGTTGGTCATTGATAGCCCCGCATCCAAGTCCTTGAAAGTCCGCAATTCCCCTGCAGAGATTCGACATCACTCCCACTCGAAGTCTTGGGTACACAGCGCCATCCTGTCATCGAATTGTGGACATCTGATGATACTCTTGAGCATGTTAGATTGCTCGTGCGGCCATTTCGACGTCGAGTCGAGGCCGGGCTTTGCAGTTGAACTTCGCAACCTCTGGGAAACTTCGGCTTGCCGTGGGAAGGCACCCTTGTGCGTCGGACCCGTACCTTTCTGTTCGGAAACCGAAGCGTGCATGAAACGGGGCCAGTGGGAGCGTCTACGGTCTACCGGCAAAACGCATCTTGCCGTGCCGTAGCTGTCGGAACCCAACCACCCCATTGTTGCGCCTTCTGCATTCGGCCTGCACAATGGCCCTGTATTGCTCCATAATCCGTTTCATGTCGGAGAGCACAGCATCGGAATTTCACGGTCGCTTCTTCGACAATGAAATGCGCCCGCTTCTGCAATCTTTGTCCGATCGTCTCCGCCATCGTGCTTCCATGAATGGAGGGTACCGTTCCGTCTGCTCCTGTTCCCACTCGCTCAGTTGTAAACCAGGCTCAAAGCAAAGTAGCGCAGTCGCAGTGCTCGTGTTATCTCATCACCATGTCTGTGCCTCGAAGTGGTTCCCGAGTGGCTGAGTTTGCTTGTAAATCTCCGATCGATCCGTTTCGTTTCACCTTTGGTTGCAGATCTTCGTTGTTGGGCGTTTTTGCTGGATGCAGTTTGCTCACTAGTGGGCACATTCTGGTAGCCAGTTGTCTGGTCTGTGTCTCCAGAAGCTTCCACAACGTCATCGCAGAAAATAGAAAATGAATGGACCAGTTACTATTTTCTGTTACTTTCTTCTAGATCAGATCTAGCCTTAACTGGCATCATGCTCGTAGCATAGCAGGAGCCTTACCCGTTTTATACACGGAAGAGTCGTCCTCAAGTGGAAAGAACGTGCACAGGTACCAACACCCGAATGCTAAGTCCAAGTCAGCACTATGAGAAGCATCTCTTCGACAAATCCTAACAGCACAAGTCTTGTAGTCTTTCAATTTAGCTCTCCGAATGCAGAAGACAAATGACTGACGTCGGCCAGGGCCGAAGAGCCGCAGGAACCTCAGGAGCAACCGTGTAGTGAGCCGAGAACAATCGGACAGCAATACTAGCACAGATCCAGCGAACCATGGTCACCCTTCTCTTAGTGAAGACGATACCAGGAATAAAAATTAACCAAAGGCGGATTGGTATTAGTCGTGGTGAAGCAGGAGGTATCCAGAAATTGGGAACTGACGCTGGTTGGTCTCCTCATGTCAGGTATCAATTGATCGCTGGTAAGCCATAGGACCAGGCAAGGAAGCTCATCTATGCAGGTAATATTGAGCAGCGAGCAAACGGGGAATTGCGCTCGCGAATCCGAAGGTCGACGTGGGTAGATTGTGGTGACAATGACAGTGCTGAAGTGATGCCATCAATGATTTACTGAGTTGTATTGAAGTGAGAGAAATGGACGCCAAATTCTGAGTCGCGATGAGGGTGGAGGACGAGAGGGGGTTGTATTGATGCTTTCTTGGTTCGTGCAGCGTTGTTGGAGAGGGAGTGGGAATGTGGGCGTGTATTGGACATGTGCCACTGCATCATATTCAAGAGAGGAAGTAAGGCCTTCATATATCTGCTCCACTCTACATTTTGTCCCGCGCGTCATCAGGCCTGGAACTTGACCTACGGATCACGGATCTTACCATGTCATCATGCATCGGTCACGATCTCCGATCCAGCGAGGGGCTGGACACCACAACTACCATGTCAGTACCATGCTTCAAACGCAAAATCAATATATCGAAAATCTTCTGTACTTGGTACCATTTGCTATTTCAGGCTGTTTGGTGGCGAAATACTGTTTCGCACCCCGAAAACGAACGGTCCGAGAACCGGAATTCAAGCTGAGGCTGAATCAGTGGGCGATTATAGAGTAGCCTTTTCACGTGCCTGGGCATATTGAAACACCTCTCAAGAAGCTGGAGGCGTAGTTGTATGGAACAGAGTGGAGATCTCCAGGGATTCAGAGTAATTCAAGGGTTTGCAATGTGATGCTTAGGTGATGAGCACTACCGCTAAGGACTTCATCTGACATCAGATCCCCTGTCTGCTTCATAGTATGATCAAATTGACCAATCGTACATCTTAGCTGCATCTTAGTCACCCGACCCGCTTTTGTATTCTCTGGCAAGAGATCGTGAAGTCATTTTGAACCGTTTCACTTAAAGGGCTCTCCCAATGGCAATGATCTATCATGAATAACGTACTGCAGGAAGAGCAATATTAAGTAAGCCTCCACTTTGCATCCGGTTGCCCAGATCTTGCGGAGGATGATCAAACAGATGGATAAGGACATGCTGGCATATCTGCCACAGATATAGTTGCCATTATTGTGGACCAGCAAACAGGATCAACTTGTACTACATCGTATCACCCAACGCAGAGCACGACAAGGGCAAATTGAGGATAAATGCTATTCTAGAAAGAAGTTTAGCGGGTACACTGCATCCTGGTAATGTTCTACGTTATATAGCGATATGCTATACTAGCCCTTAGAGATAGATGAGGAAGAACGCTGTTAGCTCATTTTAGCTACGACCGAGAACCTGTGGTTATCGAAATTGTCAAGATATCCTCGAGTATTCTTCGCGGATTCTGGTTGATATCGGCCTCGAGGAAGTCCCTTGCAATTTGCTCAGCCTCTTCCAGCTCCGCAACTTCAGAGTCCGGCATCACGGAACATGCGGCTACTAGATCCTCTCCCTTGGCTGATAGGAGAATAAGCTCCTCGGCGCGTTGGACGACCTCCGGTGGGATTCCGTTCATAGCAGCGCAGCTGTTTTGAGCTTCAGAGTCTCTCCTTGGGCTTTCTAGAAGAGCTTCGAGGTTCTTACCATGTCCCAAAGCTGGAGGTACTGCGGCCGTTGCAGAGACTTTCAAGATGTCGGCGACAATTACACAACGAACCCAAGCTAAACTTACTTATATAGATAAGTGATCTGATCTTCAGCCTCGGCGGCTCCTGTGTCCACCCGGACTTCCATGTGGCCAAAGGCGAGGGCTGGTCCTGGTTTCAATAGTCCAGTCTCAAAGATTTCTGTTGTGATTAGATTCTGAGACGGTTTACTATTTTATTTGCTCACCATGAAAGTGCGTAGCCCCAACTACCTTTGGACATTCTTTTCCGAGACTTAGGAGATACTGAAGGACCGCGCAAGCCAAGCCCGCCCCATCGCTCGAGTCGGTACCTTTCCCAAATTCATCAATGATCAGCAAGCTCCTCCGTGTCGCCAAGCTCAAAGCTAAGGAGATTTGCTGCAGATCAATCATGAAAGCGCTCTGATTACGAGACACTGTCTCGCGCGTAGTCACTCTGGAGAGTATTTTATCAGTCAGCCCGACCTTAGCACTCTCCGCTGGAACGAAACTTCCAACATGTGCCATGAACACGATCAGGGCCACCTGCTTCAAATACACACTCTTGCCGGAATAGTTCGGTCCTGTCATTATGAGCATATTTGGGCCCTGGTGGTGGGATCTAGAACAAGCCGAAGTACTAGCTTGCGGTCGAGTCTGAGTGGCACACTGAGTATTACTGTCGTCAGATCCGTCATTGGAGGCGCTATATCCTATACCGCCAACAAGGTTTGTATCATTCGCAACAAAGGACGGCACTGTGAGCTCCTGAAGCATGTGCCTAGACATCGTCTCAGCAAAGCGTCTTAGTGTAAAAGCTCCCCGAGACATACCGGCCATGTTTAATACGAAGAATGTTATCGCTTGTAATTCGAGGCCGACACAGCCTATGCAGTCGTGCTCCTTGAGCTAAAGCTAGAAGACTACAGTCCATCGTTGTTAGCTGTGACCCAATCTCTCGATAGAAATCTTACCTATCTAGCTCGCCACATATGTCTGATGCGGCGGTCAGTAAGTTCTCGTATTCAAGAACATATTGAGCAAGCTCATGGCTGATCTCGATCTCACGGTCCGAGATGATACCGTACAGATCTCCGAAATGATCGTCCATCTCTCGCATCTCGATGTTCTTGAAGTATACCTGCTCCCTTTCGTCTGTAAGCGAGAATGCGTCTTTTAAAGGGGAAAAGGCGGATATACTCAGTAGAAAACATTCGTTCCCATGGATTCTCAAAACTTCCTTCGTAAACGCCACCGCCCGTAGCTAGATCAATAGGGACTGTTGTTAGGAATCCGATCTGGGGAAAATATATCACGTTGAGAGACTCTTGAAGATCAGACGGTATTCTCTCAGACAGTTTGCGGGCAACTTGACTGAGCAGGACGTCCAATCCAGCAAATGTAGCTTTCATTTGATCCAATTCATCATCTATCCCAGGGAGGATGACGGTCCGGGATTCCTCCGCAGATTTCTCGAAATCGACCTAACGGTGTGAATGTAATACCATCAGGGTCAAACGGACGCATTACCATCTCACTAATACGCCGGCCCACTTGGGCGAGGTGATAGCCTTCGAATTTCTCAAAGACCTGATCTTATCAGAGGCGTCTCGGCCAATGATCAAACGGGGCCAGCATACCTTGTTCCGAATCGCAAGATGTTCAGCACCAACCACTCCTTGGAGGGCATCTTTTATCTTCAAGGCATGAAAAGCGAACTTTCCCCAAGGAGTTAGTAGGCGATTGGTAAATGTAGGGATATTATCGTGGGCTCTGGGCCTGGGTAAGTAGATTACCCACCTGCCGAATACCAGCCCAGACGCTCTTTGAGACACCCCGGCCCTTCCCAATACCACCACCCACGCCTTTCCTCAGATAGATCATAATTACTCGCATATTTTTCACCGATTGTAGATCCTGCACCAAACTGTCCAAATAATTTGCATTCTCTGGGTGCAGGAAGACACCAATCGTTTCGAGTCGCTCATTGATGACGTCGAGGTTGAGACTAGGGCGGAGGAAGTATTGTTTGAGCAAGAACTTTCCTTGTGGGGTTCGTGCAAGGTGGCGGAACAAGCCATATACTGAAAGACCTTCTTTGGATCCGGAATTTGCTTTGGTCGGGCCTTGGTTATGAGAATGTGGATGGGACTCGGATTCTAATACTTGCAGTGAGTGTAAAGTGTTTGCATCGATGAACCTGAGTCGCGGGTCAGAAGCAAAATAATATGGTTCGTAGTGGTCTCACATAGTGTCCCGGAGGCTGAACATTTCCAATGTCGATATCCGAAACATCAAGTATGCGGCATTGTCCCCAGGAAGATAAGCAGCGGTACGCCTTCGTTGCAAATAAGAGAGAAGCGCCCCAGCACAGCCGACCTAGATCTAAGGTATCAGAGCTAACGTGTAGAGATAGTGGCAGGACTGTATACCGTCAATCTGCTCTCCATGTCAACCCATCCAGACAACCTCAGTAATTGACCCTGGTGGCGAGTAACATCATCTTCGTCGAAGCCATCGGCCGCAACAACATCCCCGGGTACGACAAATGTGACTTGAGGCCCGTCACCTTCCCCGATTCGAAGGTGTACAAGTTTTGACTTGGCGGTTTCGTAGGCGAACTCGGAAGGAGGACGCACTTCAAGCAAGAAGGGGAGCCTGAATTGGTCAATGCTGCCATCCTCCGATACCCTGCTCTTGGCTTCTGGATCAAGCCTGTCCATCGCAGCATCATCAATTTTGGTAGAGACCAGTACAACAGTCGGCTCAATATACAGCTTCACTGAAGGTCTGTCAGCACCACAAGTTCACATCAAGTTCTGACTTCGAAGCATACAAGCGTCAACCACATCAACGCCACCAAGCTTCATGTCCTCCATGAAGTACAGTTTCTCGTCTCTCGCCACATAATAACAACATCCTACGGTTCCACGTTCTCTAACGTCTACGGCCATAATAACCTCATTGAGCGAGTCGAGGTTTTCATCACCATCTCCTTCTTCTGCTTGGCGGTGACGCGGAAGGGAGATTGAAGATGACTCGAATGCGGGTCTACTTCTCTGACAACGAGTAGGAACACTTACTTTTATTCGCGTGGGCTTCGGCGTTTGGGTCGATGTTGAGCCAACTGAGGAGCGACGGGAAGGACGAGCCGTAGAGGTGTGGTAACTACCATCGCTCTGCATTGAGGAGGCCGATCGGCGACCACCCTTTTTGCGGAATGCGAATCTCAGGGCCATTTCGGATAGAAATTTAGAGGGGAAAACTGAAGTTGAGGTTGGGTGGCAAATGATAGTAGAGAAGAAGGAAGTGACGACTGCTTCAATGCTACCGCCGCTAAATGCCCGACCACCTGCCTAGGTCCGTGGAGCATTTGAGTCAATCTTTACGCGCACAATATTGCATATTAAAGCTTAAATGGGTATACATAAAGTATGGCCTCATTAACATATCTAAGTAGACTAAAAATTATGAAAAGTTAGAGGAAAGCAAAAACCTATATGCTACACAGATCTAAAGGGGAGAGCGCATCAACCAATCCACATGCCTACCGTGCAGAATTATGATGTGCACAGTTGAAAGGACAGGGAATAAATACGTTATCCAGCAAGAGCGGAGGCTGCAGAGGCGGTCTGAAGTTTTTGTGCGGCGGCTCCGGAGCTCATGGGTTCTTAGTTACGTTACAGTGGACACGCGGAGACCATTCTGCTCATCTTTGATAGACACTTTCACCACATCGCCACTCTTAATCTCGCCTTTAATGATTTGGTCAGCGAGTCCATTCCCGATCTCCTTTGCGATGAGTCTGTTGAGAGGCCGAGCACCAAAGCGCGGGTCGTAGCCCCGGTCGCAAAGCCATTGCTTGACGTTATCTGAGACCTCTAGAGTTATGCGGCGGTCGTCTAGTCGTTCCTGGAGCTCTCTTAATCGGATGTCTACGATATCCCGAAGTGCATCACGAGAGAGTCGATGGAAGATAATGAACTCGTCAATACGATTGAGAAATTCGGGGGGATAAGAAGAAGCGACGACGTCCATTACAGCGCTGCGGATCTCTGGAGATATTTCGCTTGAGTCCTTGCCAACCTGGTGCAAAATGTCGTCTCCAACAATGATGTTCGCGCCAAGATTCGACGTTAGGACGATGATGGTGTTTCTAAAATCGACTTTGTGACCCTGGGCATCGGTTAAGAAGCCCTCATCGAGCACTTGCAGAAGTAGGGCAGATATGTCTTTGTGAGCCTTCTCCCATTCGTCGAGGAGAAGAACTGCATACGGCTTCCGCCGTACCGCCTCTGTCAGCTGCCCAGCATCATCGTACCCAACGTACCCAGCCGGTGAACCAATAAGCCTTGATATGGTATGCTTCTCTGAAAATTCGGACATATCGAATCTAATCACTGCCTGAGGGGTTGAAAAGAGGAACTCGGCGAGGCGCTTGCAAACCTCCGTCTTACCAACGCCAGTGGGTCCTAACATCATGAAGCTCGCAATCGGGCGATTGTCACCTGACAAGCCCGCTCGCTGCATCCTGATGGCGTTCGCGACGGCAGTGAGTGCTTCATCTTGACCTCGAACATGTTGCCGGAGAGAGTCTTCCATATTGATCAGTTTTTCGCTCTCTCCGCGCATCAATTTTGATACCGGAATGCCTGTTGTTCGGGATACAACATTTGCAATATCATCCGCGTTGACAGAGTCATGGAGTAGGGAATCGGAAGCCCTTCCAGACATGGCTTCGTCGCCGCCATCGTGAGGTAGCCTTTGCTCAAGCCTCGGTATCGTAGAGTATCTTAACTCTCCTGCTTTAGCAAAGTTACCTTCTCGTTGGGCTGTTTCCAGCTCCAGCCTCGCTCTCTCCAGGTTCTCTTTGATGTTCTTGATCTCTTGGATCTCGGCACGCTCTTGTTCCCATTTTTCCATTAGCTTCGCAACAGCCTCCTGTTTCTCTTTCAAGCTCATCTCGAGGCGTTCCCTCCGCTCCTTACTGGCGACATCTGTCTCCTTCCGAAGAGACTCAAGTTCGATTTGGATTGTCATAATTTGACGGTCAAGTTCTTGGATGGCATCAGGCTTGCTTTCCTGCTGCAATCTCAGGGCGCTGGCTGCTTCGTCGACCAAATCAATGGCCTTATCTGGTAAGAATCGATCAGTGATATAACGATTGCTGTAAGTTGCAGCGGCAACAAGAGCTCCATCGGTAATTCTCACTCCATGGTGAACTTCGTAACGCTCCTTGATGCCTCGAAGGATAGAGATGGTATCTTGAACACTCGGTTCCCCGACCAGGATGGGCTGAAATCTCCTCGCCAGCGCAACGTCCTTCTCTATCTGCCGATACTCATTCAGAGTAGTGGCACCGCAACACTGGAGCTCTCCTCGCGACAAGGCTGGTTTCAGAAGGTTGCTTGCATCAATGCTGCCCTCTGCCTTGCCCAGCCCTAGCAGAGTATGCAGTTCATCGACGAAAAGTATAACGCCACCTTTGGCCTCCTCAACCTCTTTCAAGACCTTCTTCAAACGCTCCTCGAAGTCCCCACGAAACTTTGCTCCAGCAATGAGTTGACCGAGGTCCAGTGATATGACCCTCTTCTCCTTGATTGATTCCGGGACATCGCCTTTGACTATTCGCTGCGCAAGTCCCTCGAGAATGGCAGTCTTTCCAGTTCCCGCAGCGCCGATCAGCACGGGATTGTTTTTGGTTCTTCTTGACAATATCTGGATAGTCCTGTGTATCTCGGAGTCTCGTCCGATAACAGGATCGAGCTTCCCATCCCTCGCTCGCGCCGTCAAGTCTACACCATATTGTTCCAATGCGGGCTTCTCCGGCTCACCGCCACCCAAGTTCATGCGATGCGTTCCGCCAGGAGGGTGGGGTCGTCCATTAGCGTAATGACGAGCCACCGAGGTGGGGCGCAGGATGTTAGAAGAGAAACAGGGCTGAAATGCTGGTGGAAGAGAAGGGGCTGCTCGAATTGGCAAAGGTCGAGGTCGCTGGGTGGATATGCGCCTCGCGGCGAGACGAGCTCTTCCGGTTAGCATTGTGAGAGGATGTCGGGCGTGGTCAAACGAGGGCGTGAAGTAACCGTCATTGTCTCTTGCACCCCTCAATATGATTATATATCTCGACCGAGTGGCAAGCCGGTCCCCGGATGTGGTGTCGAATTCTCGTGATGATTCGAGCTCTTTCTGAAGCTGCCCTCGGGTACGTGAAACCCTGCACCGCGATTGGGTGGTCGGCGCCAAGCGGCATATTTTTCCGTGTCCGAGCGCAGAGCCCAAAATCTCGTCTCGTAGACTCAAACCACATCCTCTTTAAAACGCCTGCCTCCTGTTCACAACACCTCACCCGCTCTAGCCCACCCCCACACTCCCACACTCCCACACAGTCTACCAAAATGGGCTTCTCCGACTTGGTTTCCGATGCGGGCCTCACCATTCTGAACAACTGGGTGAAGACCCGCAGCTACATCGTTGGGTAAGTTTACTACCCCACCAATGTGACTCTTCCAACATCTGCATGTCCCCAACACAACTTCTGGCCTTCTGATGAAAACTTTTGGTCCGTGTTAATGAGGCGGCTTAAGACCCCGCTATCTGAATACAAACCCAAGCGCTTGTCGCACCTCTGAATCTTCTCCTTCATACTGCTGCGATTCTTCGAGTTGTCTCACAAGCTTGCTATGCTAACACCACCCTAGCTACTCCCCCTCACAGGCCGATGTGAAGGTTTTCCAGCAGCTCAAGACTCCTCCCGCTCCCGAGACGTACCCATTCGCCTGGCGCTGGTACAACCATATCCTCACCTTCGAGTCCGAGTTCTCTACCCTGCCTGGCGACCCGACCAAGGATCACACCGCATATGGCCCTGAGTCTGCTGAACTTACCGTCAACCCGGCCAAGGCTCCCGCCGCTGAGGAGGAAGATGACGACGACGTCGATCTTTTCGGTAGCGATGACGAGGTGGATGAGGAGGCCGAGAAACTCAAGGCAGAACGGTTAGCCGAGTACAATAAGAAGAAGGCCGGAAAGGTAAAGCCTGCTGCCAAGTCCATCGTCACAATGGATGTCAAGCCCTGGGGTACGCTCTTCTTCCCAATAGTCTTAGCTTGTTATGTTAATGCTGCTTGTAGATGATGAGACAGACATGAAGGAGCTTGAGTCGAGTGTGCGCAGCATTGAGAAGGATGGTTTGGTTTGGGGAGCGTCCAAGTTGGTCGCTGTTGGTTTCGGTATCAAGAAGCTTCAGATCAACTTGGTTGTAGAGGACGACAAGATCTCTCTTGATGATTTGCAGGCGGATATCGAAGGGTTCGAGGACTACGTCCAGTCCACCGATATCGTAAGAATATACTACACACAATTGATTTTCGATGTTGCTAACCAAGGATCAGGCTGCTATGCAAAAGTTGTAGGCCAAGAGCCTATGTAATCCCTTCTCTCCTCCACTTTGGTGCATGCATTCCCCGACGGCAGGTCCAGCTTCGTCACGAATTCTCACGGTTTTGGGCATGGGATATGGATGTGACGTCTCATGAGCTACTGCAATCGTATAGATGAAAATAAATGACCTGGCAAAAGCACCATACCTTTGATTCTTGCTCCACCCCTGAATCTCTGAGTTGGAAATTGTGGTCTGCCAATTTCCCCTCTAGATACTTCTGATTCGTTGGCGCTAGGCGATGGCTTCTGCTTGGTGCTAAGTCAAAAGATTCGGCCGTAACGATTCGGACCCATTTAGGAAGCATTCGGGGCTATGGTCCTCATATATAGCGTGCTGTATCTTGCTCACGTTCTCCTAATTGTAGCAAGTAACCAGATATATCGAATTTGTCTGGGCTGTGTTTTGCGTTCTTTGATAACATGTTGCAGTTGTGTCTCCAAACGACACGGAATCGCAAAATGGATTCAATCCTTGGTCAACTTAGCGACAGGGTAAGATGCCCGAAGGAGTGCCGTCCTTAGGAACTGTCAGCAATATTGTCGCTGACAAAGCCAACAGCCCTAGTTAACTAGTTAACTATGAGCCCTGATCGCTGATTTGGGAGGAGCAAAGCCTCGTGAAGGAGCAATGATTAGCGCTGGCCGATTTGGAGCAAGGAGCGACAAATGACCGGGGCTGTTGGTTGTTTGGTTTGGTAGATAACAGACTATGAACCGCACCAGCTACTCTAATTCTCAGGGACGTCGTATATAAACTTCTTTTATTCTTTCAACTTCAGGACTCGTGAGTGTGGAGGACGTGATCTCGTTTTGCTGGAAGCGAGGCGCTAACTACCACCTACGTCACGGTCGGGTGTTCGCAGTTTACGACAAAACACCGAGCATTCACTGCCAGCTGCAAAACGCCTTTTATTTCGGGCCAATGTCGTCACGCGATTTATTCCTTTAGCTTTATCTTCACTGGGGCCCCGAAATCAGCGCCGTTGCCACATGGTTACGCCCGAATTGCCTCGGTCGGTCTTCTCTAACGTCCGATATTACCATTTGCCGCCCCAAGGCGCGCTGTGCCCTAGCAGGAATTTCAGAGTGGAGTTGGAAATTTTATTCTTATAAAGCCAGTCGCATATCCCCGAAAGACCTAAGTCGCTCCGACACATGCCGTATCTCATCGAATTGCGCGTCGAATTGCACATTACACACCCGTCATGGACCCGTCCGACAAGATGATCGAGAAGGCGGAAGAAGACGCTGTCAGTCCAGCACGATTTCCAGAGTCCAGGACAGAACACCCCGAGGCGAAAGAACAGCATGAACCGCTTGCGCGAACCGCCACATCGTCCACCACCTCGACTTCGAGCTCGTCTTCCTCAGATGCCTCGGCCGAAGAACGCGGTACAGGCATGTCACGAATGCCGACCGAGCGCGACGAATTAGTAGATCTAGAACGAAACCAAACGGCAATAACTCGGATTCAAACAATCAGGAGCCAGCATAGTGCGACAGTTGGAGCGACGTTGAAGAGCAGGCAGTCAAGGAAACCTCTGCCGTCCTTTGGGGCTGGAAAGCCGTTTCCCCCACCACTGCCTGAGAGAGAAGAGTATGTGGTCGAGTTTGACGGTGTTGATGACCCGTTGCATGCCCAAAATTGGACTTTAAGGAAGAAGATTTTGACGGCAGCCATGTTGGGCTTCACGACTCTCACGTCCGCATTTGGAAGCTCAATCTTCAGCGCAGCGACACGTGTGGTAGCCCACCAATACGGTGTCGGGACAACCGTGGGCGTCCTGGGAACTTCTTTCTACGTCTTGGGGTTTGCAACAGGCCCTATACTTTGGGCTCCTTTTTCCGAACTAAGGGGACGGCGGTTACCTCTTGTTCTAGCATCATTCGGGTTCTCTATCTTCAATGTGGCGGTGGCAACTGGGAAAGATCTGCAAACAATTTTGATCTGTCGATTCTGGAGTGGTTTCTTTGGAGCTTGTCCATTAACTGTAAGTTTCGCGCGATTTTTAGGATTCTTGTTCTAATGTCTCGCAGTGCGTCGCCGCCGTATTTTCAGACATGTTCAACAATCGTACTCGAGGGATGGCAGTCACAATATTTTCCATGACCGTCTTCACCGGACCTCTTCTCGCTCCCTTCATTGGAGGCTTCATTGTCATGTCCGATCTAGGCTGGCGCTGGACCGAATATATTGTTACCATTATGGGCTTTGTGGCCTTTGGCTTGAATCTTTTCTTCCTTAGTGAATCTTATCCCCCGGTAATTCTAGTCGCCAAAGCTGCGGAGCTGCGGCGGAGGACTAAGAATTGGGGAATCCACGCCAAGCAGGAGGAAATCGAAATCGACTTCCGCGAGTTGCTAGAAAAGAATTTCAGTCGCCCGCTCAGAATGTTAGTTAGTGAGCCAATTGTGCTCCTCTTATCGATATATATGGCCTTCATTTATGGGTTACTGTATCTATTCCTGACGGCATATCCCCTGGTATTCCAAGGTGTTCACCATATGAACCTAGGAGTTGGTGGCCTGCCATTCTTTGGTATGATTACTGGACAACTTCTTGCCGGGACGATGATCTTCATAAGGCAGCCTTCATATCAGAAGAAGCTTGCGGCGAACAACGATGTGCCTATTCCAGAGTGGCGGTTGCCGGAGGTCATTCTAGGAGGGGCATGTTTCGCGGTTGGAATCTTCTGGTTTGGATGGACTGGATATAAGGAATCCATCCATTGGATTGTACCCACATTGTCTGGTATTCTGATTGGCTTCGGTCTGCTGAGTATCTTCCTACAAGCATTGAACTACCTCGTCGATGCGTATCTGATGGTGAGCCACATCTCCCCTATCTCCATTTCTATCAGCGGTAATAGACACTGAAATCTCACCCTAGTTCGCCGCCTCGGCCATAGCAGCAAACACCTTCCTACGGAGTCTGTGCGGTGCTGCATTCCCTCTTTTCGCACAACAAATGTTCCAAGGAATGGGCATCCAATGGGCCGCCACTTTGCTGGGATGCATCGCTATTGCTCTAGTACCAGTACCCGTCTGGTTCTATCTTAGAGGTGCGAAGATCAGAGAGAGGAGTCAGTTTGCGCCGACGCCGAAGCCGATGGGTGCGCAGCAGTAGATCACGTGCAGTGGTAAGGGTGGAGATGGAAAAAAATTAAAATAATAACGGCTTATTCACATTTATTGTGGGACTTTAGCAGGGAGGGTTCGACCAATTAAACGGTTTGCTAGATGTTAGGAGGATATTAACAGAATTTAAATTTCTGTCCAATATTCACCATGTCATTTTTTGTAGTACGTTGGGTTAAGATGCGGTGTAGACTTTTATAGGGCAAATGGGTCTGGGCTTGGGCTGGGGAATTGAAACCGCTAGAGCGTGCTTTTTGTAGTACTAATTCAAGCGACCTCGCATTGACGGGGCATAACCACACAATACCAATTGTAATGCAGCATCTTTAGGTTTCAATTCAGGTCTATGTTCAGCCCAGAAAAAAGCAATTAACCTTCATCGTCAAGCCCACCACTCATAATCGCCTATTTCAGCCACGGTGGCAGGAGGTGTCAATCCATGAGTTCTGGCCCTCACCCAGCTGAGAGACGAGAGTCTCAGTCTTGCTTGACCCCGCAGCTCTGCAATGAGTGATATCCCTGATGATGTCTTTGATATAGTCCTTGTCGTTTTTCCCATTCATTGTGTCCACTCGTGAATCTCACGGAGTACCATAGGACGAGAAGCCAGATATTTCTAAAATCGTATCCCAAAGTCAGCCCGGAAAGTCGAGTTGTTTCTTCCTTGCCTGGTCAAACGGCTTCGCTGCCAAGATACACGGCAAAGAGTCTGAAGATGAGACGACCTCTTCTTCAAAGACTAGACCGGGTCCTCTATTGCTGCCTTGGGAATCGAGATTGAATCCTAGCGCATTGGGAGCTAGCACAGCGTCTGAGAGGGAACTTCCTGAAATGAGTGCCGCAAATTATGATGGTACAATACTCCTTGCTATAGATAAGAATCCGGAAAGCAACTTAGAAGAGCGGGAAACTCCACCAGCCATTACCACCAGCCGAAAACCGGAACTTGATCCAGTAACTGGGGACCACAAGTCCGAAATCAACAAAGATGTTGGCGGTTCAAATACTAATGTGGAGAGTGATGTTCCAGGTTTACCTACCCAGATGAGTTCGCCTGGCTCTCCAAACCGAACTTACATTTCTGAAAAGTGGGCAGAACAGCAACAGAACCTCCAGAATTACGTTCTCGGTTCTCTCAACTCCGTGGTGGGTCTGACCACCTACAAGCGCTTCCACCGACAGCTCCTGTCACCGAAGTCCCCACTTCTCCGTATAAGCCAAATGAGTGTCTATCAACGGACTCCCAAGGTCCATACCAAAGCTACAGAACAGGTAACCCTCCACTTCACGCATCATACAGTCCATATTTTTCTCTTCAGGAGAATCAGTATGGGGCAACCACTCCTCTAACCCCTCCGCAACAATCCAAGTATGGCTCATCACTATTCCCGAATGTCTCGACCCGAGGACGGCTTCCTACTCTCAGTGCTTCGCCTGCCGCTCCGTACGGATACCAGTTGGCAATTCACGGTATTAGTGGTGTGGCACACCTCCCAAACCCTAGCATCTCACCCGCGTATTCTACTTATGAGTGTAAACCACAACAAGTCTCACACCCATTTACATCTCCGGTTCTCCGGCTCAAGGGCTAAGATCACTAAATGTTGGACCCTAGAAATTCGTCCAAGCCGTCGACAACGACGAAATGGGTAAGCTTACGGTTGGGCACTGCGCTTGTGCATGCGGACTAGGCGCTATTCCATCCCAACACCGTAGAGAATATGGTTCGAATAGTTGACGAAGGTGTGGACGGGTCCTTGAACTTTGTGGAGTTTGCCGGACTATGGAGCTTCCTGACACTGTGGAGGGATGTGTTTGAGAGACTCAACGTAGGAACGTATGGATATCTATCACTCAAAAACTTCCGGAGCGATATCGGCTCACTCTTCAGTTCACAGAGAGTTTCTTTAGGATATGTAATCCGAGTGGGGTTGGAAAGATGAGCTTTGGCCTGTTTGTGGGTGCGTGCGTTGGTCTGGGGGAACTGGCGAATCGGTTCAAGAAGTGGGGTGAAGACAGAGATGGTATATTACATTCTCTTTCAAGGATTACCTCTCGGGTGAGGCGACCCTTGCCGTCGAAAGTAGCGAGACCGTTACTAACAGCTAGAAGATGTACTCCAAAATCTGCGCTTAGAAATGGATCAGAACATAAAACATCACACTAAATCCAAATTCGAATAAGGTCCTAGAATTGTCGAAGATAAAAAAGTGCCGACTGCTGTAGATTCCACGGATAATATGCCTCCTCCCACTGGAACCCTCAGTGCAGGTCCTGAAGAGGCCCAACCATCCGAATCCACTCCGCGGAGCAAAGATCTTGTCGAAGGCCCCAAAATCAACCCTTCTGGCATGCATTTGTTGCGTGATCGGCAGCACGGTCTTAGTCTCATAGAGGATATTCTGCGTCAACTTCCTGAGGATCTTCGTGATATCCTGGAAGGAAAAAGGATAATTGGAACTGGTTTTGTCTGGATATGTATCCCGAGGGAAAGTGCTGCAGTCGAAAAGATCCCCTTGGCAATAGCGGGGATTCCAGTGGTAGTTCCCGTCGAATATCGCTATCCGTTGATCTCATTGACGATCCCTCCTCCCTATCCACATACTCATTTCATCGATTGTTCCAAACCAGTAGACGAAGATATTGTAGATGGAATTTTTGAAACCTATGAGGATGCGCTAGGATTCTATCTCATAAACGGTATGCTGCAGATAATTGTACCAAATGACTTCGATTACGAATACGCAGTACCTCACAAACCAAACACGAACGGAAACCTCAAGGCAAGGTACATCCCTCAGGGTGTGATCTCAACCGAGGAGAAATCAGACCGCAACCCCGATATGATAGGACTTGCGCAATCGACGGCTACCATCTAAAGAGGCGAATACAACTCACCATGAAGCCCAGCGAACCGCACATATTCTGATAGCACGCCTAATAGCATGAAGTCGAGTCTTGTGCAGGGACCAAGGCTGGGACCCAGTAGTCGGTAGCATGATCCAGACCCCTTTCGAGAAATCAGAAGCGACAGAGAGCTTCCAAGGGAAAGTTAGGGTCATGATGACATGGGAATACCAGTACTGTCTAGTAGTGTCTTTACATATGCTAATTCCTAGTGATGATGGCTGCGAAATCAGATGTTTTTCCTGGGTCCGCATGGACAAAAGAAGTTTCAGTGATATCGAGTAATGACTTGCGTGAGTATATTACGCGACATCTTTTGCTATGTTTTTAAGCCTTACCTACGAAATGGATCAATCCAGAAGAGTGGGGTACGATGAAGTTGATCTATCAAACGTTGCACTTGCTGGATAGTCTAGATATCGAGGCAAAGACTATTGGGATATTGGGAAGCTAGCGCTAGGTAAGCAGCGAATGAAGTTCGTCCGAGGTCGTCCCGCTAATGCGACATTCTGATAGATGGTAGGCCAATAGAGCTTCAAAGTAAAGGAACAAACAGGAAAGAAAACCAGGTTCAAATTCTCCTTCGCCTACAAGAGGTCGGAATCTAATGGGAGTGTAGAGACGTGGACAAGCCTGGTATCGCGACCGGTCTTGTATCGAGTCAATCCGGATTTACGAACGCCGGGTGCCCAAAGCAGCACTGCATTTTGTGTACATGAGGAAATTGGAGATGAGATTTCATGAGCTAAGGTGGCTGGATTTTCGTCCTACCCTGAATAGGTATCTGATGTCCAGAGGGTTGGGTATGGAGGGGAACCAGTTCTACGACCGGCTGGGAGAAGGTAGAGTGGCGTTCTATAGCGCCCTGCAAACACCGACGAAACTTAGGGAGCATAGCGTTATTTTAGGAGTCGTCTTCTTCATCGCAAGTGATTTCTGTAACTTCTTTTGTGACGTTATGGAGCTTGGGGGTACACTAACCTCTATATTAGCAAGCGCATTGTCGGGGACCTACTATTTTGTTAGTTCAGTCTAATGGATGCTGGTATGTTGAGAATATTAGGAGTATCTTATGTGGCTGTGACCTGGAGCCCAATGCGCCGACAGTGTGGACCGAAGATCAGTCAACTTTCTGGGCATGCTTGACCATCTTCTCAACCAAAGCGCCTTACTCTCCCTTGCCCTGCAACCTTTTGAGAACTGCCGGGGATTTGGTATAAATTACGACAGATAAATCAGATGCGGTCGTAAGTGCCTTCATGTCAACGACGCATTCCAGGTCTATAGTATTGATATGTTGGCCATCGTGCTTAAAAAGACTTTAGGGCGGCAATAGGCAATGTCTATGCCACCAGTCAGCTTTCCCCCGAAGGCATCAGATCAGAGTACTAGGCGCGATTTATCCCGGATTGCCGAAAGATGCTCAAAGCAGGGCCTCCATACTCGGAAGGATCTTAAAGTCAATTGGAAAATCTGGGGTAGTCTGATTTGCAATACCATACCGATTGCTTGCCTAAGTCTAAATGATCTAGAATGCGTTGAAGATGACAGCACAATGCTGTCCCTTTCACCTCTCTAAACCAGCACCCTGAATTGAAACGCCATGAGGCTAAGTACCTACCTGAGGGCCCCACCACATCCAACAACCAAGGATGGCTTATCTTGATCGCTGGGCGCGGCGGCAAGGCGTACTGCGACGGGTGAGGGAGAGGGGAACAGGGCGGTGCTCCTGCGCGAATAAACTTGTCCCGAATGGGTTTCTTGGGAATGAGTTCGTTAGGAATGGTCTCGACGGAAACGAGAATGGACTCGGCAACAATGAACTTGTTGGCCATAGTGATGCAACGCCCTCAGAAACGGGGTCATTTGAGCTTGCTCGTCGATATAGGAGCAGAGTGAGTTGTATTCAGAGGTTACTTCCGGCACAGCAGAGTGTGGTGGGTCAAGATGGAAGCTAACTGACCTGGGATGAAAGACCATGGCGGTGAAACACAGCACGTGAGATTTGGGCAGCAAGAGCAGGTCTCTATATCTATCTACACCGCACCTTCGAAGGGGGTTTGACTGCCTCGAGTTCGCGAAAATGACAGAGCAAAGTTTCCGCCCAGATCTATTTGGCCATCCTGTGTAATACGTAGTTCATACCCGGGAGATCAAGATAGGTATTGTAGAAGAGGCTTGGCAGGTGTGATCTTCGAGAAATTCCCTCAGATTTCTAATAGTTAGCTAGGCGGTAACTTCAGGGCATGTCCGGCATGAACGGCGTATGCCCATGAAATTGAGCCTGGCACTATATTCTTTATCAAGTTCTGATTGATTAAGCTATGGAACCACAGCGAATCTTGGAGGTAGTTTTAAACCATCACCACTGCTAGAAAATGATGGAACCAGATTGGATTATCTAAGATTGCAGACATTACATTTAATGCTCAGTAGGTGCCAATAGGATGCCTCTACAAGTAGCAACCGACCTTTAAGACTCTTCTTAATTTCCATGAGCGAACCAAAACCCAGATATTTTTGCTCTTGCACACATTGTGTCAAAGAGTTGGTTGGAATACTGGTTTAGGACTTCCTCACGTCGTAGACCGGGAGTGGAAAGGCAACGCCTTCCATCTGGTTACAGGCAGAAAAACCCGATGCCGCATGAGTGCAGTGGAGGATGTTGAGATCCACGTGACCCTTGGCGAGCTTCGTCGTTCTCTCATGGTGCCCCTTACTGTGCAAGATTAGCCATGCTATGGTTTCCCGGAACGTAATCACTCACGTGGTATGCTTGACATCGAGGGTAAAATTGTAGTACGACTGCCAGTCTACGAATTTAAATGCGTACGAATCATCGGTGCAGTTGCTCAGCTTTTCTTCCATTAGAACCTGAGAAGGCCTCTACTAGGGGAATATGTCTTACATAGCGCTTTGGGTATCCAGTATCCCTATCGGCATAAGACCACTGGGCTTCACAAAATGCTGCTGAGGAATCGCCAGGGTCGGTCACGTTGAACCCAACGCGGTAGGGACTCGTATTACCAGGTCGGCCAGACGGTTCAAGAGTAATAAGGTTAGTGACCTGAAAGGCCGGTGGCCCACTGGGACGAGACACTACAAGCTGCGCAAATGCTAGAATAACGAGGGACTTGAGTGAAACCATTCTTTTAATTACCTGTCAATTAGACGGGGATGATGGAGCGGGCGGTCGATGGTGGGCTTAGACTGGAAATGGCAGAACTTATAAAGGATGATGAGGAAAGAGCTGTCAGGTGATTTACGGGTTCTATTCTGGTAACCTCAGGTACGAAGGAGACGATGAGCAAATGTTCCGAGAACCTGGAGAGTATCAGTTCATCTAAGCGACATAGTTCGTATTCGTGTCGACTTCCTTTTCAGCTCGTTAAGAACTAGTAGAAAAGAGCCTGATACGAGCGCTTATTCCTGCACTGTCAACAAAATCTCATACATGAGAGCATACCAAAGGAGGGAACAGAATTGAGGCCTCTGGGTAAATTTAGCAAATGTCATAGAATAAGAATGTTGTTTGAACTATCCCGTGGTGGTTTTTCCTTTCGAACTTGATCCCTGTACGCCAAGCAATCGATGATCAAAGGACATGCAACCTCACCCGATCAGGCAATCCCAGGGGGAGCCAAGGAAGCCACACGAGAACTTCATGTGGATTTCAATGCCCACTGCAGCACGTCTTGTTCCAAAAGAGAAGGTTTTGCGACTACCGCAAGGGAGATTTTGTAGGTAGGAAATGCTTGAGTCAGAATGTTGAAAATTGTTTCTGTGCAGTATACGCTAATACAAGGGTAGCAATTTGCATGTGGCTAAATAAGGCGATAATTCATCGGTCCTCCACCAAAGGAGACAGAATATCCCTATTTATACATTGGCTAGTATTCAAAGTACCATACCGGACAATTCGTACGTTTAGGGTAGCTTGAATAATTTAACAAGTCATTGCCAAGAAACAGTAGAAACAATATGTACACTGAAGTGCGGTTTGCGGATATTTGAGGAATGGAGATGGCCTCGCAGTACAGGTTGTAGAGCCTTTAGCAGCTCAAACCGCTGAATCAGCCCTTCTATTAAGAAATGGGTTCCAAATGAGATTTCAGAAGTTTGGAGAGCAAGACAAAAGCGCAAAGTGGATGGAGAATATGGGAGTGAGGATGCTGGCTACCGCAGTAGCTGATGAGACTCGCATTGGAACGGTCAAATATTGCGGCTGAAGAAATCGAGCACCATAAAAATGGACTCTCGGAAGCCGAGATACCCTACAAAAACCGTGTGAATGGTTGATGGCGTTGCAACAACTTTCCGCCTCCCAAAATCTTGATGCTGAACGTACCATTACTCTAGAAGTGACCCCGGTCTTACAATGTAGCAAGTAAGGAACATGTTCAGGCGTGAGAGATTCAGAGAGCCTCTTAACGACACCCAAAAGATTTAGTCGATGAGGGGGCCCAACCTATGGAATTGTCATTTAATAATATCGCCCATCTTGTACTCCTCCCAGACGTAGATCTACAACAGAACATTTAAGGTCAATGAGCCTCTAGCGTGGGAACTGTTGACAATTCCCAATCCTCTTGGTATTAGTGCGAGTGCAGTAGATTGTCTTGGGAAGCGAGGAGCCCCGGCTCGACTTCCCAGGGCGATACCTCAAAGAAAGAATTGCACAGGTAGAGAAATACTGAGGAGAGGAGATAAGCTTTCCGATCCGATAGCGGAACGTGAGTTAGGTGAGTTAGGAATCAACTTAACCGGAAGGGCTGACTCAATAAACCCAACGCTGCTGCATCGTGTCACCATACGGGTGTCATGACAGGAGGTAATTTAAGGCAATTCTCCATGTGGTTGATCTTCTCCCTGGTTCTAGCAAGAGGTTTAGCTCCGCAAAACCTTCGTATTATACATGCCAAATAAGAGCAATATCACGCTTGTTTAAAATGGAAGTGGATGGCTGGTGCTGGAAGAGCATATTATGCCGATAATACGGAGAGAGAACTTCACTAGTGATACTAATATTAGTTTTTTTTCTCTAGTGTGTTTGAGAATATATTTTGTCAAATAGTCTAACTCATCAACAAACCAGAAACAATCAATCAAGGTGCTCTGGTGTGGAGTATCGATCCCTTCTGTCTTCTAAATTTAGAGGCGATTAGTAGCTTAGTAGTTTAGTGGGTGACTGTAAGCGAAGACTCATGACCATTATAGAGCCTAGCTTACATAGTCAGCCCAAATTGTCGACAAACTAAGGCGTATCCTCCTACCTGGTTCAATAGAAGACCAATAGCGATCGTCTGGAGATTTATCAAAATCTACGTAATTGTAGTTTTAGTGTCACCTTTCTTGCCAAATATTTAGGCTAGTGAGGTCCTGAAGTCAATTTTTGTCCTTAAAACGGCCGTGTTGCAATAGGTAGAGTTGATGATTTGTTCCCTTCAGAATAGTTGCGCCGAGGGCACGTGGGTACTCCCGGAGGTGTCTGGACGCTTTGCAGTTGCATGCAGGTTCCGCTCGAGGACGTAGCGGTTAGCTAACAGAGGTTGCGGTAAAGGCCCCCTACAAAAAATTTAATTTCAAGCCCCGAGACCATAACGCATCACAGGTTTCAACTAGAGAAGATTTAAGGGGAGATACTCACAAACATCGATCAATCCAGTGTGTGACGTTTCAAAGTTATCTGCATACTTGCTCCTTCGATTCGTCGATACTCGAGAGGACCTTTGCCTTTGATTCTAGCAAGGATTAACAGTGCGAAGCAATGAAATAGACAATTTTGGAAAGGGGTTGGGTGTTGACAAAGATTGAAATGAGATTTGACGGTTGCATTAAGCTTCGGGGCTACACTTTTAGTTCGGCTGCTGGTCCAATCCCAGGCCAGCCTAATCTTCCAGCATAGATCCAACCTCTACCACATCCAACAATAGAGCACAATCATGTATGGAACAATCTAGGTTCTAAGGCTGGATGGCAGTGAATGGCATGGCTCAACATGTGATGAGGTTGGTCTTTAGTTTTAGGAGCCACAAGCCGAGATCGTCAGTGTTAGATGGGGATGCCAGCTCAGCCTTCAGCCGTAACTCCATCACATTCAGACATACTCCTTTCCGACGATATGCTGTAAGTTTCCGGATCGCCTCTACTCGGACAATATGCAACAGCAAATCCCTCGTTTACAGCTACGGAAATGAGGCGCATTGGGTTCACTTTACCGTAGCTTGCTCTGATCGGTGCTTATGGCCCCAAACTTCCGCGACCGTCTCGTCGTATCGCCAGCCATCTCTGGACATGCTCCACGACCTCTCTGTTGTAATCGGATATGCGCAAGAAGCAACGGGTAAGGATCCCTATATCAAATACATTCTCAGCCAGTTTCCAGGGAAGGGGACGTTAGATGACTATGTTCAACTTTTCGTCGAAGCCGTGGAGCATTTTACAGGTACGTTCATGCGACAGCAATTAAATTCCTGAAGCACACCTGCTAAGCTTTTTCAAAGCTCAGGCAGTGGCAGCCAAAATATGAGGGGCTTGGCCTTGCGATGGCAGAAAACTGAGGCTAGCAACATTAAGCAATACATCAAACGCCTCGTGGCGAACTCCGCTCAGTCGAGCTTCCAAGATACCCCTCCCTTGAGCGATATGCGGGAGGTTGAAGTCGTGGATACGTCCTGCTCATCTTAGGCTTGTGGACTTTGATTCAGAGCTATTTTATACCGCGGAGGGGTGACGCGAGACACATACAGTTGGTACACTACTTGGATACTGGTAGAGGCTTCTCGGAACCATTGGCGCTTGGGGGGCCATTACCAGATTTCCTTACCCAAAACGGGCTTCTTCCAGGTCCTCACAAGACGGGGTACCTTGGAGAAGGTGTGAAGACAGCAAACGCTTGGAAAGATGAGGATAAGAGTGGGTATTTGAGTTCTCAATTTTCCCTATACCACTCCCTGGACTCCCTTGAATCCCTTAAACTGGCGGTCGTAATTCTGAACGCGTTCGACCTCGCTAACCTTGGTGCCGTTCCAATTCTCTGGACAAACAATTTATCTCAGCACCTGCTTCTTTCATATCACGCCAAGAAGCATTACTTGGAATTCTTCAAGATTCTCAGCGCCCTCTCAGGGAGTCCAGAGAAGTTCCTGAGGGATGTAAGAATCTCAAGCGACCTAATGGAGGAGATCCGGTTATCGTATGCAAACCTCTTCAATTCAACAAAGCCTTCACCCCTACACAGATATCTAGGGCTTACTATCGGGCTTAGATTTTGGTGTCGGTGTCTCTCTTGTTCATCGAGAAAGGTAACGGATCGCCAATTGAGAATTTTGAAGATAGGGTCGGCTACACTTGGTGATATCAAACACCCAGACTCAACACGGCCGGGATATGATCCAGCCTTAAAAATCCGAATATACGCCAAATCCAATCGCTGGGACCAGACCGAGTTCGAAAACCTTTGGCCTCACACAATTGCATCGAATGCGCATCTATCTGGATCGAAACCATGGAGCTTCTGCGTGATATTCCGACATCGCCGTGATTCAGTACACTTTTGGACTTTCTTGTAAGGCTTACTTCACCCATGAGTCCTGCTAAGATCTTACTACGAATCAAATTGGGGACTATCATTTTGTTTTGACCTTCATACAAGTCGCCCTCGGTATCGCTCAAGTCCTTCGATCTTTCGAATGATTTGTCAATACCATTTGAAGGCAAAAGGCGCAATGAAGGCTACTTTGCATACAGATTAATTGTTATCGAGATTTTCTGCATCCAATATAACTTCGAGGGCATATTCGCGTAATATATTAATGCTCCATGATGTTCTCTTGAACCCTAGTAAGCAGAAGAAGAGATTATGTCTTCTTGCAGAGTTTCGTTCCGTAGTCGATGACGTCCCAATCCTCCGTGCCTGGTGTCGTCTGTGTATAAAAGACGCCCTCTGGATCCCATTTCTTCCGGATCTGAAGCAGCTTTGGATAATTTGAACCCCAGTATGACTCCTGCCAGTTCGGTTCATTCAAGTCGCCCTAGATTTATGTTTAGCAATCATCAACTCTGTCCATGCGACGCCAAAAGCTCACCTCATTCACATAAGTAGCACCATCTGGGCCAGCCTTCCTCAACGCCGCACCCACAACATTTGTTTGCTGATCGGCCCTGATTTGCTTTAACTCCCAGCTTTCAGTCCCGCTCATCAAGATGTTCGTAATGACAAAGCTACTTGCGTTTCGCCATTTTGGATGGATTGCGTTGTCTACAACGGGGTTGCCATGTCCAGGGTTGACGATGTGTCCGACGGAGAACCCGAGAGTATCGTTAGTGGGCTGGTTGGCGAACAAGAGCGCCTTCGCAATCTCATCGCCATTTTTGGCGATATCCTTCTGGGTGAAGAGACGTCCACCGACAACAGAATTCTGATTGGGAATTTCATCTTCGAACATATCCATGTAGAATTCGAAGAAGGTGGGGAATTCCTTGGTCACAGTGTCATAGGGGATCTTCTTCGCGTCCAACTGCGTAAAGAGCGGCTTCAATACTTCCTTAACCTGCTTGGCATTTAACCTTGGTCCAACGAAAGGCTGGATATGCAGACGGCCAGACTGTAGCTCAAAGTACACAAACATGCCGTTTTCAACGTAGTGATTCGATAGATTATGGAAAATTCGGAAGCCCTCGTCAAACACCTTTGTGTCGTTGGTATGAGTACTGTTTATGTTGAGAATAGTGCCAGCAACTGGAACCTCGGGGAATGTTTTGACGGTTACGGAGGTAAGAACTGCGAAGGTGGATGGACCGCCGCCTTTAAGCGCCCAGAAGAGATCTGGGTTCTTCTCTGCATTGGCAGTAACATATTCACCTTTTGCTGTGATAGCGTCGAAAGAAAGGACATTGTCCGCGCCCATTCCGTAAATGGTCGACAAAGGTCCATGGCCACCTCCTTGGACATAGCCTCCAGCCCAGCCAACAGTCTATTATCGATATCAGCTTGTGGATTTCGCAGAGTCGGCGAACTACTCACAGGACATTCTCCCCCTACGATTACCACCTTAGGATCTTGCGCAAATGCTTGGCGGTACAACTCTCTCCCTTGAACGCCGACGCCGACGGTCGCTGCGCTACCAGTCCAGTCTCCTGGCCCAGTGTACTTCTTGATAAAAGTGGCATCCTTGAAGCTGTGAGTGTTGATAATGAGAGACCCGTACCCTGTAATGATGTCCCATTAGTATCGCAAGAGGCCCCATCTTCTTCGCCACTTACCTGTCGATCGGCCCATGAAGTCATGGCCCGTATTACGAATGATGAGTCGCAGATTGTGGTCTCTCGCGAAATCGACGCCGATTTTGATGTGCTCCTTCTTCGTTGCTATTATCACATACTGACACTTGTAAGTATGTGGATTTTATAAAAGCCCTACTAATCTCATTACCTCGCCATAGAAACCCTGTGTGCAAGGATCGCTTGGATTCGTTGTCGGCAAACAAGTGTTGTTGGTATAGAAGGGCCACAGGTTCGCGATTGGGTCATCCGTCCTGTTTCCAAGTCAGCATCTTCGAGGGCAACCACGTCGAGAAATGGTAGCCCTTACATGGTTTGTTCGTCCGTCCATTTAGCAGTGATTTCAGAACACTTCGACGCGTCGTACGTAGACATGTTTCCGATGTTGTTGTGGCATACAGCCCCCGGTGGTCGAGCAATCCTCAAAGCACCACTAACCGTCGTATTTAAAGCAGCCCACTGGGCCCCAGTTGGCCAACATTTGTTGTCGGAATAGCACTTGCACTTATAAGTGACACCATGTTCCTTTTTGATTTCTCCTTTCCAGGGAGCAGCGGCGACACAGTTGGCCACTGCAAGCAGCGAAACAAAGAATGAAGTTCGACCCATAGTAGCAAATTGTAGGATCAGTAAGGAGCAAAGCTGGAGACGCCGCTGAGGAGCTTCCCACAAGATCAGCAGCTCGAACTCTATTTATTACTCTAGGGCTATCGGCACACCAACAACGCTCATGCCCATACTCCATAGTTAGGTCAGAGCGGGAACTGTCCCTGGCAGGGCCAAGCTCATCAATAATTAGTACCACGCAGCTCAACCCTAAGATGCCTGTCGGACTAATGTCACCGTGTCGCCGCAAATAAATTCCATGGACTAGGGCCCCGAATCTTCAAGTGCCGAGTTCTCGGGCGGGTGAATAAGGCCTGAAAGGGTAGGATCTGCGCTAGAATCGTGTTTCGGCTCCGACCCACTGGATACTTTGCCCCGGAGTGTTTGCTCAAGATTTCGCGGATAAATTCAACGTGGCTTATGGCGTCTGAATCCAGCAATAAGACCGCGCATAGTGTACTCCAATTGCAACAAGTTACCAAGGCAGACTTCTCGAGAACGACAGTCGCAAGGACGGGGCGTACCTGCATTCGAGATCAATATCCGACGCTTCTTGGAACGAATCCTGCGAATTTACAGACTGAGATTGAGGAAGGGCGCTTGGGAATTAATCAATAAGTCTTGAGCGGTGAAACAATTTGTGGATCTCGGTACTGATATTTCCCGGTAAGCAAATCTAATCTCCAATGCAATCTGAGCGATCTGGAGTTCATAACTATGCTTCTGTCCCGCAATCTCTGAGGCATATGTTGTCCTTTGCACCGAGGATCTTTCGATGTCGAGATAACCGTCGCATGTTCATGGAATGACAGTAGTCGTTCGGTTAGCTTGGTGCCATTTGGAAGAAGACATGGGGGTTGATGGAGGCTGGGATGCGGATTGCTTCCTCAGCCCTGTATGTATGCAGGCCAGCACTCAAGCTTAGGCGAGTTCGTGGCTCCGATAACGCAATGCAAGAATTATTGATGGCTGGAAGGTGAAGTCTTTACGAGGTCTGAAGCACAAAGATGACGAACACATTGCATTCTGAATCCGAAATGAGTTAGTGCGGGAGTTTCAGCGGGAGCGCCGGGGAGGAGTTTCGAACGGCACTGTAAGAACAACAGTCGAACAGCTGGATTTTCCACTACTCCTCCTCGAGATACCTTGTTTCATCGCTAGCGTTAACGAGGAGTTGAAGTAAATGTCTCCTGTAGATCGATCACTCATTGAGATGATCGGTCGGCTGATGAGACAGCAACGAGCGGACTGCAAGGATGACCGAGCCGAACTCTAATCTGGCCTGGTATATCTCCGTCTTCCTATTGCGCGACGGAAATGCTCTCGACTGCCTCCTCGAAGCCTACACCTACGCAAGTAAAACAAGGGTCAAACTCAACCTATTACAAGCTACAGCGTGGTTGGGGATCACTCTGTCCGTAAATTTTCTTAGTCTTTTTTGAGTGCTCTAATCCTCTCACACGGCATTCAGGAGAACAACACAATAAAACACAGCAATTGATGGCAATTTGAAGCGTGTATTCGCTTCGGTGTATTCCTCTGCGCTCTGTCAATTGGTCAAAGATGTCAATTACGTCGTATTCAATGTTCCGAATTCGCATTCCAGCAACGTCCACTCTCCTCTCGACCGTCAGATATCCAACTTATCACAAAGCATCAATCGCCAATCCTCCAGCGCTGCCAGCCAATGTGGCATCGCAGTCTTCTTATACTCCGCGGACTCTACCATCTTCTGAAAATCCCCCAAGGATTCATACCTCACAATGACCAGCTTCGTGTAATCGATGAGTGTGGTTGTCATTGTTGGAGGGAACTTCGAAGCCACTCAATCGTAGATATTACAAGGTAGAATACGGGTGCATAGATGCAGCGCTCTGAGAGCGATAGAGAAGGAGGCAGTCATTCTACTTCACGGAGGGCTCTGTGCCTCTTATACACCCGTGACATCTGATTGCCGTGCCTAGACAGACAACTTACGGAACTCCGCCGAGAGGAGCAGACGAGGTGAGCCATTCTAGGCCAGGCCAGGCAAGCGCCACGCACTGCGCACCCTTCCCGGCTCTAGGATACTGGGCTTTCCGCAAGGAATTGCTCTCCTAGCCTGTTCAAACTGGTCCGATGTGTGGAAGGTTGAATGATGATGTTTGGGGCATGATGTAAGCGGAGGCAGGGATCACGGGTCTCGGCGTGCGCTAGGACGCTCGATATTCACAAGCCGATAGCTCTCACACCAGCTTTCTGTGCTCATCCCAACCCCGACACTTTTTGCCCGTGAAATCTTGCTGCGCTCGCTACGCTATCTCACTCACTTCGCTACCGCTCTCGCAAGCTCTTGATGCTAGCTCTCTCCGCACAGAAGCTTGTTCCGCGCCCACAACCACAACCCCCGTCCCCAAGCCATCGCAGCAGGCATCCGTTTGCGATAGGAGCCGGAGTCTGCGCCAGCGCCGGCTTGCCCGGTGCAACTTGCAAGGACGCATGATCCTTGCGCATCAAGACACCCGCGCGATTCCATCGATGTCGATTGAATGCCGCCCGTCCTCAACCCTTTCTTGCGGGCCTTCTTCCGTAGCACTCTTCCCAGCCAGTGCTCGCCAGTGCACCACCACGTGCTCCTAGTCCCGACTACCGAAGTCCTCCTCAGCTCCCGCGACCGCGACACGAATGCCTCGTACGCCGATCTGAGCGGCTCCGAGGAGTTTCTCGCCAGCCATGTCCTCCGAGTGCCCGGCGGCGTAGGCCCCAACAACCAGATCAAGGACGGATCGAGCTTCAGGGAGACCCGGGGGAAGGCCAAGCAGTATTCGACAGCAAACGGCCGCACCGTCATCATCAAGGACGCTTTTGTCTACAGTAATAAAGGTACGAGGGCGCTGTGCGCGAGTCGAGTGTGGGGCTGACAAGTGCTGAAGGCTTCAAAACGCTGAACCAAGCTCAGCTGCTGAGCGACACCATCTTCTATCCGGACGCCTTTGATGCTCCGCCCTGGCTGGTCTATTTCATTTCGCGGCCTTTGATCGGGACATACGAGGCCACTCCGATCATACCTGCTACATTGCCAGGCACCAAGGATGCTGATCCCTCAGATCTGGCGGGCCCGGGCTTGGCCGGAGGGGCAAGCGCATCCATGCCGCGAAAGAAGGAGGTCAAGTCTTTCGGAGACCTGCTAAATCACTTCCCGATGATTGCCCGCCAGATGCAGCCAGGTCTGGAGCGACTTTTCAAAGAGTTCGCAAGAGAGCTGGAGAGACCGCTGCCGCCCACCCCATCACGATCCTCACGGCGGTCCTCGATGACTTCGCGGAGGAGGGGCTCCATCTCTTCTTCTGAGAGTCTACCTGTCTCATTGCATAGCAGCGCGCCTCACGGAGCAAATGGATTCATCTCGGCCCTGGAGATTGACGACGAGGAGGATGTGATGAGAACATCTCTTGAGACTGCCGTCACTGCGGGGATCGACCTGTTCCAAATGGTGGACAAGCAACAGCTATCTCTTCTTGGGGCGACGACAGATTTGACTGGACCGATTGTTGAGCGGATGATTGAGCGGTACATCACCGAGCAGGTTCACCACACCATTCTCTTCCCCAGGCTGTGCTCTATTCGAAGGTTCGATGACGTTGAGCTCGAAGGCCGAATCCGGCAAATGATGGACGTGGATATTTCACAAGTGGGGATCGATATCGGAAATGGTTCTAAAGGGAAGCGTGAGCTCGCGATACGATTGTCTAAAGGAGTGGATATCTTCAAGAAAATGGGTGTTGCTGGGAGTCCTCAAGAGATGGTCGAGATACTTCTGGCAGTTCAGAAACACATCACCATGCCTGACGTTTCTTCAGATACAAGTAGTCTCCGATCGAAGGCCACGGCGAATGGAGATAGTTATTCTGAGAAGCAGGACAATATGCTCACCATCAACGCCGATACGCTCGTTTCGTTGCTTCTCATCGTTGTCATTCGATCTCCTGTGCGACATCTGCAGGCCCGGTTATCTTACATGCGACATTTCATCTTCATTGACGACGTCGAGAGCGGAGAAATGGGATACGCCTTGAGTACATTTGAGGCAGTCCTTTCTTACCTCGCGAGGGATTCAGGGGGACTGCGCAAATCGAGTCGGCGGAACAAGAAATTGTGGCAAGCGACGAAGGCTGGGGATATTGCGACGATGCAGAGTGTCCTTGAACCTGAGAGATCATTCCATGAAGATATGATAGATCACGAAGATATAGGGGAGGATCGTTGTGAAAACCTACGCCCTGTCCGCTTTGCCAGTCTCGCAGACTTGTCTTCCTTAGGCGGAACTACCATCAATGGCGTTTATGAACCTCGTCGCAGACGAAATAGCTCATCGCACAGTCATCGACGAGGCGAAGATGGCCCTCTAGCACACATCTTTCCCTTTCAACGAGCTCCAACTCCCCCACCATCGAACCGTCCGAAGGCGAAGAAGGTCTCCATGGATACGCGAAGCCTTTCCAGCTCGTCTGCGTATTCTTTCAGGTCACGCACAAACACCCTTGATTCTCGTGGAAGTGTATTTGAAGGGGATACATCGATCGAGAGGCTTTCTCGAACGCAAGGCCAGGAAGGAGAATCAGTCTTGATGATGGCGGTCGAGAGCAAACAAGACAAGGCCCTTCAGTATTTACTGAGTCTTACTGAGTACTACACCGTTGATGTCGTACTCGAAGACTGCAATAATGAGGGAACAACGTTGCTGAGTGCCGCAGTTCAGCTCGCCCATACAAAGACGACGGATGTGCTTCTCACATACATCCTTGATAATGCTCCTGACGAGGTAGCCATCAGTTACTTCGCAAAGCAGGACTCTAAAGGTCGATGCTTCGCGCATTATCTCTTCAACCAGCCTCAGCTCATTGATCGAATTGGTCATCTTGTGCCCTGGCGGCTAAAAGACAAAAACGGGCAAACTCCAGTGTTCGCTCTCTGCAGGTCCTATGACCACGACCAGTACAGAGACATGGTTGACAAAGCGCTTCTAGCTGCGACAAGGGCCCAGGGCGATGGACAGCCTCTCCATCTTGACGAGCATATTGACGGCAAGGGAAACAGCCTGCTTCACATTATCAATGATCCTCAGATTGCGGTGAAGCTGTTGTACCGCTGCGATTCGGATGTCAATGCACCAAACGACAAGCAGTTCACGCCGCTCATGGTCGCCAGTAAGTACGGTCGTACCGATCTCGTACGAGTTTTGTTCCAGGATCCGAGAGTCGATCTATCTGTCAAGGATGTGCGAGGACTCACTGCCGTCGAACTTGCCAAAGATGACGAGGTTAGAAATCGCATAGACGATCTTGTGCTCCTGTCCACTGAACCTGGACCCGATGGTCGAACAACTACGGTAGTAAGGTCTTTCTTCGTGGAAGATGGGACCATCAGACTAGTCTTGAAGTCTGGAGCACCGAATGGAAATTCGACCATCACCGTCACAACCTGCCGTCGCTCTCTTCTCGACTTCGAGAATCTTGCGAAATGGCTTAGCCAAGAGCATCCTGCGTCATGGCTACCGTCTCTCAACAATCTTACTTCACCCTTCCTAATACCGTCAAGGCCTTCTCGCTCAATACTGCGCGATATCCAACTCCGTCTAGATGCATTCCTGAAGATTCTCCTCATACACCCCACCTTCTCTACCCATGAGATGGTGTGGGAATTTTTCCTTGTCCCGGATATTGATCCGTCAATGCTTGAGGAAAGGTCAAGAAGAAAAGCCGAAGCTCGCGTGGAACGCGTCCGGGAGGAATTCACTCCTATATACGACGTGCGTGAAGTCGAGCTCTTCATACAACATGCCCGCGAATCAGTGCGCTCCTTGCATCATGCTTCAAAGTCAGTTCTTCGAAGGACCAACAAATTGCGCTCCGCATCCTCCGATCTCACCGATGCCGCTAAGCTTTCCAACACTGCAATCCATTCTCTCACTTTCCTGCCAGAGGGACATCAGAGGGCGTTAGAAAGATATACGAAGACTATGGTACAGAGCGAGGCAAGCCCTCTAGCAGGCTTTTACTACAGCATGTACGCGATATCTAGTACAACTACCGCCATCCTCGCTGCACTCAATCGGCCCTCTACCCTGATCAGTTCCATGTCAGCAACCCAGAAAGCCGTTGATCGCCACCATCTCTCAATTCGCCGGTCGGATCGTTGGCCACTGGGTCTCCTTGATGATGCACGTAATCGAGTACAAAGAGACGCACAAGAGAAAATGGACAGAGCTGCAGAGGATTTGGCAGGTCTTGGGAGAGAACTTCGATACACGCAGCAAGTTGTTGCGGGCGAGCTTGCTAGCTGGCAGGAAGGCAGAGTAAATATGGGACGCAAATCTCTCAAAGCCCTGGCTAAAAAGATGGTTGTCACTGAGAGGGCAAGGCTAGAGAGTATGAGAAGAGCTGTTCGAGAATTAGGGATTGGGATGCCAAGGAAACCCAGTAGCCAAGCCAGCTCAAGCCAATCAGCCAATTCCAGGGACATTTGCGAGACTGAGGCGGAAGCTGAGTGTGGCCGAATTGAGCATGTCATCGATGAGGAAGATCTAGGAGAAGGTGTCTATAGCGACTAGGATGTCACTAAAGATGTGCGCCTACTGCCGCCGAATGGGGAAGGCCAGTAATGATTTTCTTCGATTTTTGTTCATATATTTGGAGTTGTTTGAATAGACTAGGTACAAAGGAACCAGGGGTTTGAAAGCCTTCTGAAGCACGCATCAGCGGTGGCGCGCAGGCGCAATATGTTCCATCTGGTCTCAAGCTACGAATATAGCGGGAAGAGATATTGTAATATACCAATCTTCATATCTGGTCTTTAGAATCCAATTACCCATTTTCAATCACTCCTGCAGTGGGTCAGATCAGGTTTACAGCTTCCACAACCCCGAAACAGCAAGCATTTCTTGTTCCGACCGTAAAGGTGTTGGTAACGGCCTCTAGAATCAACTTGAACTTTACCTTATGGTGCAGAGGCCATTCTTCAGACCAATCGTAAGGCTGAACAAGGTACCGTGAAAGTCGACATGGGCCTGGCCTATTATTACTATCAAATAATTACCTAGCCGAAATTCTCGTCTAGTATGAAAATGAAATGGGCGATATGGAATTCTACATAAGGTATTAACGGGACATTTAGATCGAGTTTCTACGTTTCGAGTAGCTTTAATCGCCGTTGGGTGGAAGTTCTAACATTCAACTTTCCTTCTCCTCTTTTGCTTCCGTTCGTTTCCTTTAATTATCTCAATCGGTTTTCAAAATTGCTCGTTTTCGATTCTTCTAGCCGGCACTAGTACAATGGCTTCTTCGCGACATTGGCGCTGTGTCTGGGTTTGATCAAGTAGGCATGAAACCGAATTTTTGGTATACGAAGCTAATATAAGATCCAGATAACAGCATTATAAAATCTATTATGGACACCGGGCTGAACCAACTTTGCGATTTGGTTACATGATCGCTCAATGATAGCCACAGTTGGTTGAGTTTATAAGCATGCAGAGCTGCAGGCTCGGACACCCCTCACGCTACCGTCTGGCTGCCAATTGGCCTCCCGCGGCTACAAACTTCACATGCGGTCTTTGGGAAGTCAGTTGTCAAGTCGGTATATCGGGAGCTCTTTCTCACCCTAGTAGGTCCTACTACATTACGAAGACACAAGCGCAAGAAACAACAATAATTGATTTCATGAAGAAGACGTCCTTTAACCAATCAGTAGAAGACATAATAATAAATCCTGGATGTCCCAGAAACTCAGGAGTCGATTTCGTTCTCAAAGGCGCACCGCTCTCCGAACAAGTCTTCGGCTCCCAATACAATGTCATCGGTTTCGACCCACGAGGCGTGAACAACGGTGGATTAGCCTTAACATGTTTCCCCGAAAGTGAAGCCGCGCAGACCGTCTTCGGTTCCATACTCGGTCTGCCTATTGATTCCCACTTTTCTACCGGCATTGCAGAAGTATATGAGCTTGCTGGTAGGTAGGGACATTGGTACATACGAGCCAGCTAGAATATCGAAGCTTAATACGGGAATACGCCTGCTGTTGTAGCAGACCTTCTCCACTTCATTGAATACCGTGCTGCATGCCGTGGCAAGAAAGTCGAGAATGCTAAGTTCTGGTATTACGGGTTATCATATGGCTCCCTAGTTGAGACTACACTTGCAAGTATTTACTCATCACTGTTAAAAGATGAGATTCAAGTATAGTTAGGGTAGATATCGTGCGGAATCCCAATCTTCATGGCAAATCGGCAGGCTACTGGCGCCCTGCACGGCTAGCAAATGTTACGAGCGACAAAACGGCGGTACTATCGATGGAACAAGAAACAGTTCCTTACATGAGGATCCCCATCAACTATTTCTACTTTTTAACACCCCAAACGCCGACAAAGACAGTTAAGGAAAGAGAGAGCGAGGAAGAGAAGGAACTATCGCACGGTTAGAGCTGATAGAGAGAGGTTCCCAGTATAGAGGAAAGGGGTCAATTAGGTGATGAGCCAAGCTAGGTTGATTGAGCTATAGTGTAGGGTTGAGGTGCTCGGGAGAGCTCTAAGATAGATATAGCGTACAAAGATGCGTTAGCCCTAAATAGGTTACTAGCACAACTCAAAATCCCACATTAACCGACCCCAGGGTAACGTGCAAGAAGAACCTCAACAAAACCAACAACATTAGCCAAACGAGTATGACTATGACTATAATTGCCCAGAGCGGCAAGAGCAAGGCACGAATTACATCCCTGACGAAGGCCAGCGGATGCCATTTCCACCCTGCTCTCTTCATGAATTCGCTACCTCTACTTTTGTACAGATTGTACTGGTCCATCGGAAACTGTAGCTCCGGGACCAAGTAGCAAAACGCGATTGTTTCCGGGATCTCGCAAAATATCCATTTAATAAGGTAGAAAAAACTGTCGAGTTTGGGAAAGCGAGTTTTGAAGTCATTAAGTGAGTGACGCGGAGGAAGACACATATTGCTATGAGGTTTTAAGGCTTGGAGATACCGAACGAGCCGTGGCTTTTTTTTCCTTGGCCCAGAAGGAGGTGTGACTTTTAATGGATCGATTAAGGCTTCCGGAATGATATCTTCAGACGAAGCCGAGGCTTCTGGCGATATTGGGGGCTCGATTGGAGCAGTAGCTTTCCGAGTAGAAGCCCTGAAAGCAGCTGTACGAATTGACTGGAGTCTACACAGTATTACGCGATAAATGTTGGGAGATAGTGTAAGGATCAGCAGCACAGCGAGGACGACAAAGAAGGATGCGAATGAGGCCGAATTGGGTAAAACACTCATACTGTAAATTGACTAGCGAAAGGTCAGAAAGAAAACTGAATAGAAAGGCAGTTTGATGTACGAACAGAAGCTGCTGTCAGAGGTAGATAAAGCGTTGCTAGGTACGCTAACACTTTTAGTCGTTGGCCTTGTTGCAAGGCAGTGCGCCCTTCTAGAACAGCAGTCGCGCTATGCAACTACACAGTGTCAGCTTAATATGCTTTCGGGATGAGTGGTTGTCTCCTACAGCAGCACGCTGCACACACGTTAGCTGACCGGAATCTCATTATTAAGTGGAGATGCTTACGCTTTCTTGCGCTCTTTTGTTCAATCCTTCGATCTGAGCTCGCAGTTCTCTCAAGGAAAAGATCTCCTCGTGCATTTCGCGTGTCCAGTGTTCTACACCTGATTCCTCCTGTGGGTGTACAATACTTCTTAAATCCTTCATCTGGCCACTATTGAGCTTCTTCATGAATCGAAAAGTAGAATCGAGTGAGTCTTTAAGCTCACTGCATCCTTGGATCGTGCGATGATACGTATTGGATTTGGTAAAATGTTGGTCATCAAAAAGCCCATCTATATCACACGACTGCAGCTCATGTCTGAGAAAGTCGCATATTGATTCGGCATTATCCCGTTGCGTGATAAGTGCGGCGGTTATGCCACGAATGAATTGGGAGATTGGAGTGAGATGCCTGTCCAGCTCTCGGTCAAAATGTTGTCGAGGGTAGTTGACCATGAGTACTGTCCAAAGGCCCTGTGGTGATTTTAGTAACTGAGTCTCCTCTTCTCGGCTAGTGGACTCTTCAGGGATCACAAGAGTCATTAAGGTGGACGAAGAGGCCTTATAGAGAAAATAGTTCTTAGTATTATCGCCGGGCTTCTCATGATTCAACGATAAAAGCGGAGTTCGATCAATGTCGATTTGCCGTTCAGCTGGATTATCCACAGCAGACATGGTTAGATATGTGAGGTGGAACGACATGGACACTCTTCGATAGTGCTTTTGGTGCTGCTCCTATTTTCTATGTAAGTGCTAGGAGAAATGGACATAGATAAGGGATCCGACTTACTACGCCAATTTCCGGTGCGGAAGTAGGTTGCCAATGATATGGAGTAGCCATTGTCGATTTAAGATTGAGATGTCGTTCAATGAAATTACGAATGTATGCCTTGTCTTCATTTTGCAGCCGGATGCAGAGAGCATGTACCCATAATAAGACTGCACGCTCATTATGTGATTGGCACTCTTTGACGCATCTATGATTTATTAGTCTCATTTCTTGTTCCAGTGATGCACTTACATGACACGACCTCGGGAAGGACTCACTGGATCTTTCCCTTTCGATGTAGCCATATCCGCGCCGATCTTAGACCTTGGTGAGTAAATTACGCACATTTGTTTTTAATTTAGCTCTGGTTTACCTTAGAGAAGAAAAAATGACCATTGACTTGTCCATTTTGCTGCATGGCTGGGGTACTTTGTAGTTTCCCATCTGCACACAGAACTTCCTCCACCGACGAATGGATGAGCAGGTCGTTCAGCATCTCTTGGCTACACCTTGCCAAATGGCTGCGAATGACTGTTTCCAGCTTCTTAAAAGGGGTGACAACGAGCTTATTATCCCAGTCGTGAAGGTTTTTGTGGGTAGCAATATCATCAAGAATTTCCTTTACGACATCTTTGACGCTGCGCTGTGATGCTCCGTAGTGCATTTCATAATCCATGCCCTTTTCTTCCTCAGTCGTCGTGACATTAGTTATTGTCGCATCTTGCCGTAGCTCAGCCTTGTAGCCATCCGACTGCTTCTCGTTTCCTGTGTTGATTGTGGATGTCTGGGTGATATATAATGGACCAGGATCAGATAATTCCTCCTCAGAATCATTGCTCGCGGTTTCCTCTATTTGTTTCGGTATATTTCCAGCAGTTGTAAAAGGCTGAGCTCTGTGTGCAGGACCAGGGCTATCTTGAAGGAAATTATGAAAATCGTCTCGCGCGTTCGACAATGACTGCGATGGGGGGAGAAAAGACATATTCGTACCTCTAAGTTTTGAAAAGAAGGTTCCTTTTTCCAATGTAAAAAAGAAAATCCGAAGTTGGAGCCTAGTATCGGTAAGCATGGACATGGTGAGGTGAGGCTGAGTCCTCTTCCAAGACTTTTCATTGGCAATGCAAGATTAGCCTCGCGACTCTCCATCCAGTAAATCCCCCTCAAACGCTCAGTCGCATCGAATTCGACTAAACATCATACCTAAACCTTCAGGATTCATTGGCAACTCGGCGCTGAAGTCTAGTACCTGCAGCTACTCTACCGGCTTCCGTTCAGCCCTCAACAGAGGCTTCATCCATCATCGCAATAGTCGATGCAAACAAATTACACTCAGAGAGCTCATGTAGGGCTGTAATATATAGGCATGAGAGTTGAATTCGATCATTTTAAAAGATGGACATTATCTCTGGCATAGAATCTGCTCAACATCGACTCGCGCCTCACAGATGCGATGCTCGCCAGAAACGGCAGGCTTGGGTGAAGTAACCGCGAAATGGACTGAAATAGTATTACACTCACTAATTTCTTCGCAAAACCCTTTACAGAATGGCCCAGATGAGTATAGGCTATCTCTTGCTAAGTTAAGGCTCCTGGCTGAAGGTCGATTAGATGATATCTTGTTGACCCTAGGAGCACTGCCATTGGTAGAACATTTCTCAGGAATTTTACAACATAAATGTTCCAACACTGTGGGATGCTTTACATTCAACCTTGCATATCCACGCCTTTCCTCTTCTAGTACCAATACCAGCCACCTTCTCGGATACTGTCGAACATGATGGTAGATACTCTAATGGTAGCCATAATAATTTCTCTGGACTGTATATTATCCGAACCCCATCTTTGCTTAAAGTTAGGCCTTGATTGACTGTCAGCATCCTAGATCTTGATTGTGTCGTCATTTAGCTCTGACGCCAGCCGGGTTAGGTCAGGAAAGAACGCTGCTGATTTGACGCTATTCCAGTGGCCCTCGAGTGTCTGGAGGCACGAGGCACCGTTAATATCCCAGATCTTGATTGTATAGTCATCTGGACCTGACACTAACCGGGTTGAGTCGGGAGAGAAGGCCGCGGCCCGACCGAGCTCGAATAGACCTCAACCGTGTTACGGCACGTCCCCGCTGCCGCTTCTTACGCCGTACTGCGCTGTCGCTAGATGTTGAGGTGACCAGCTGCCTGTCTGGTACGAAGGCCACGGCCCTGACCCAGCTCAAATGGTCCTTAAGCGTGCTGTGGCAGGCGTCCTAATCTGCTTCTCTCTTTAATAACATCTCTACCTAATTTAGAACCCGGCACATAACAGTCTGCCGTATCCTACTTGTCTCTGGCGCAAACACCTGTGCTAAGGAATAGATGTGTAGTGGAGCGTTCGCGAGTATAGACTGAAACCGCAACACAAGTCGCTTCGCGTCACAAAGAAAGCGTGAAATAGCGCCTTTAACGAACTACATTGTAGATAAGTATAACACTAATAAGGAATTTTATAGGGGCTCTTACTTCTGTAAGTGCTGATAGCCACTTAAGTGGGCATATTTTCTTAACTCTCGCATAAGGCGCATGGCGTTAAGGCAATTGTAGGCCTTCCTGTACCAGCCATCCTTGTTAGCCAGAATATAGGTTTGACACCCTTGTTCTTAGCCTATTCTGTGATACTATGCAGTAAATCGATGTGGGTATTTTGTAGGCATCGTTCGTTGTGTTCCTCTATATGGGAGTTGAAGGAAGCGACTTTCGCGGTAGGCAATTTGGCCAAGTCTACCTTCTGGCTCAACTCAAATATAAGACCTCTATGAGTCGGGAAGCCGCTACGTCTGTCTGCAACAGAACGCAATGGATCAAGAAGTGCTAGCGTGAACGTCTGCTTGTATCTTTTCAAGCTAGAAATGATTTTTTCCATCTGCTTGCTCGTACACGGCCACTTCAGAGCTCACATACTGAGGCGCGCTCATAGCCTTCCGAGTCTTCCTAGGTTCCGGCTCTGCCTTTAGCTTTTCTAGCTGCTGAAGACATTGCTTGAGCGACGGGAACAACTCATGAGTGGTGGAGAGTTGTGCTTTGTCCCGTAACGGTTTGTATAGTAGTTGAGGCTATTGAACGAGCAGGTTAGCCTTCCTTTCCAGGAAGAAGGTGGCTAGTCCCAATTAGGAAGGATAACGGGCCTTGCTTAGAAGGTCTTAGCAGCACTAATTAAATTTAAAGGGAAAAACCACGCAGCAGAAGTAATTTTAACACCCCTAACCGCGTCATCTTTAATCACAATAGAGAAAAAAGAAGACTAGATTAAGCATGTAGCAGAGCAAAATAATTACTTAAAGCTTAAAAACGTAGAACAACAAAGCTTTTTAGTTATTTAATTTTCTACCAATCAGATTAATAACCGGCTTATATCCAGACCAATAGGAGAGAGGGCTTGGCGGTAGAGATAGTGTAATATTTGATGATGATTGATGCTTAGAAAGTCAGCGACTGCGCCACGCCCGGCGGCACCATGAAGTGGCAAAGCTCTCACCCCTCATTGTGGCTGATTCATATAGTCAACTAGAGCGTTTTTGTGATCCTCGGGTGGTGCAAGCTGGTAATGTCTCTGCTAAGTGCGACAGGGGGCTATCGTAGAGTAAATTTCTGCTGCGTGCAAAACCTGGAAGCCGAGCGTGTACGCCACTGTATAAGGCTTTTGTTTGTGTTTCTCATCGTTGGTCCTTTGTTCAACGGGTGGCGAGGATTGAGTGGAGGACCCAGCGCGTTTCGACGTGTCGCAAGTTAAGCGCTCAGCCACAGGACGGCCTCAGACCAAGACGACAAAGATCAACGATTGGAGCAAGTTTCTTTGAGCGTAGATCCTTCCACCCCTTGTTAATTGTGCGTGCAAGGCTTTATTTAGAAGGATGATGACATACTCGCCAGTAGGTTGGGCAAGAGGCTGTGGTACTTTTCTCAACTTCACTCCTTCCTTCGGCTTCTCGGACAGCCTTTCCTACATTTCCTTCAATTTTGGCATTTAGCTCTTGAGAAGATATCTATTTTCATTAGCCTGTATCTTCAAGCGTTCTATCGCGCACCTACGGCCATGTTCGACACAGGAAATTGCTCAGTGGTCCCAAGCTCCACGCCAACAGATGCAGGCGTCGCCGGTGCTGGTGTAAGGCTCCCATTTCCCCACCCTCTCAACTTGTAATAGCTAACAAAGACCAGGTCCTCCTCTCTTTTATAATTACAAACTGTCTCTCCCTCTTCCTCTCTGCCATCATCATTCTCCTCGGCCTACGTAAATCCACATCTGCTCCAATATTTCGGAAACTACTTCTCTCCTTCTCCGACCAGCAGATCATCACCGGAATCGGCATCCAATCCGTCGGTCTTGCGAAAATGAAAACAATGGTTCCCTACCATTTCTTCATCATCTGGCTCCTATCCCTGCTCTCGACTGCCACGAATTTGTCGACGTTAATAGCACTTGTAAACGATTTTAAGCGAGACTGGGTGCTTCGCTGGTTACGGCAGTTTCTCATGTTTATCAACCTCGTACTACAGATAGTCAGCAGTATCTTCGTCCTGCAATCCGTGATGAAGAACCTCGAGCCTCGCTTACCGATCGGCTGTGTCTGGGAAGTCTCATCGCGAGGAAAGGCTTCCAACGCTGCACTCTCGCTCGTCGGAACAATCGCCGTAATCGCAGGGAACGTCATTGTCTTCTCGTTTTCGACTTGGTACCTGCACAACCGGCAGAATCCGAAATGGCTTAAGACCGTGCAAGTCGTGGGGCTCGTCACGTTGATAGCTATGGGTATTGGCGCCACAGTGCGCGTGGTTCTGGTGTCGCAGGCTTTCGGTCATCCTCCAGAATCAGTGAGATTGGTTGGAACGGGTGAGAAGGATTGGAGCTTCGGACAGCTGTTGCCACTTTTGTTGCTTTCACTGCCGCTTATCAATACCGTGGAAATCATCAGAGGGGAAACGAAGACGCCACCTTCCGCTGTGGATGACGATACTACGCCGCTCTTCGATGGGGAGTTGGGCCCACAAAAACCAACGGAGTATCAGCCGAACCCTATGTGGGGGAGTCGAAATAATTTGGTAGGAAAATGAGGCTAATGGTTCTTCCTGACTGAACCCTATGGCTTGTTCTCGTTCGCATGCCGTGATTCTCCCCCTTGCGGCGTTGTTAGAAAGTGTATGTATTGTGACGTAGACATGAACTCAGAAGTTTGCTGAATCAAAGAAGTACCTCCTGTTTTGCATCTAAGCTTAAAGACTTGTATAGGTGGCTTAGCGTTTAGTTATCGAAAGCTATAGCATGCTATATCTGCAGTGCTTGCAGTTTATCATTTTATCTCTCAGGTGTGTAGTTTTTGGAATTATTCCTGAGGTATCTTGTAGAACTTACACGTTCAGAGAAATTTAAACAATTTTTACGGGCTTTCCCAAGCTTTCACAATGTAGAAAATAGATGCCCAAGGTTAAAGTACGCAAAAAACCCACCCCTACTCTTCGCCCTTGGTCCTCCTGGAACCCTCCCGTTTTAAAGCAAAAAGACTGGGGTAGCCGAGAATCGAACTTAGGAACGTTAGCCTGATTTTGGACTCAACCTCCCAAATTACCTACCTCGGATTAACACGGCCACAACGTGTTGTGATACCATTACACTACCACCCCCATTTTATTTTGGTATACCAAAAGTTGTAACTGTTTTTATATGCTTACGCCAAATTAAAAATCTATTATTTTGCAAGAAATAGAGAAAAGGCGAGTAATGGTACATGCAGGTTTAGGAGTTGGTGTGTTGAGTTTCTGTTGTTCACAAGGTATGGTTGGATTCGGGAGTGGCCGGTGGGTCGGAGGTGATGACTTGGTCTCTTTTTATGACTCTTTGATCATGGTCCTGACTTAGCTTGGACATCTACGCGGATACATGTGACTCAAGATAACACATTGATATAAAGTTGGAATAGGGTATAGAATTCAATGTAGGACAGTAGAACAGAGTAACTACCTTACGCGGACCCGGACGACACTGTGCATGTCAAAGGCATGGTAGTGTGAACTAAACTTCTAAGATGATATCTCTCGATACCGAAACTACGAGCCCAAACCCCAGTGTGAAAGGATGAGAGAAAAGAGAATAGCCAAACTTCCCCATAATACACTCCAAACTCCTACAATGCTCCGCATTCCCAAATCCCCGCCAATGCTATGTAATGCGATGCCATGCTCACCAAATCGTAAGAGTTAGAAATAAGCAGAATATGAACCATAGATCGGAATGGTGCTAAGAAAACGACCATTACAATCTGGCAACTCCAGTCCGCGGTCCGAAGTCGCCCCGATTGTATTTGGAGAGATCACAGCCAGTCTTTTTAAACTTCTTCATCTCCCATATACGCCTCTCTTCAAATTCAGCGCCTGCCATTCGTTTGCGGGTTTCTGCTTTGGTAAGCGCATCTTTGATAGTTCCAGTATCGTGAAGAATCTCAGAATCCTGCCATGACCAGGATAATTCCTTGAAAAGAGGATGGGTTTGGTCGTCGAGTCGAATAGCCGAGAATGGATTCTTGTGAGAGAATTTGAGCAGATCTGGCGTCGCAGTAGATGCGTCTTTGGCTGTCTTGGAGCAGGAGGCATAAGGGGCCTTAAGTTTAAAAGTTTTGTGCGACAGTGGCTTTGAGGGGACTATTATGAAGGAGTCCGAGCAGTCATCGTCTTCGTCCTCCTCTTGGGCATTGATTCTTGGAGCTGTTATTGTCGCTTTCTCTGGGGGAGTGTCGAACCGCATGCCATCGTCCAAGCCCTTGATACCAAAAATGTTGTTCCTTCCCGTAGGGAAAGTTTTCGACGACTTGATCGGGCCTGGTATCCAATCACTGTCTGGGTCGCTTTCAGGATCTATTGACTCTCCCCTGCGCCTCGTATTCTCCTCGTCCTCGGCGGACAGGCTTGCGTGGATCTTCGAGGGCGCAGGAATAGCCTTCATGCTCTCATTATCCTTGTCGTTTGTCTCGCCCTTCTCTTCGCCTCTCACTTGCGCCTCCTTTACCTCGTCGACCAGATGGCTTGGAACGGCGGCATGGATGCCCGTCATTAACTTGGCCCGCCTACAAAAGCTCTCCCAATCTTCACTCGCCAGCTTTCCCGCAGCCTCATTCAGTGCACTCGCGGGATTCGGCTGAATCAGCAGGCACGAAATCGTCATCAGCACATCCCGAAGCTTGAGCGTGCTCACCCAATCACGTTTCAACGTCTCAACGCACACGGCGCCGGTGGACTCGTCAATGTTTGGGTGCCATAGCCGCGTGCGAAATGTTGCCGTCGGAGGCGCAGTAGGATACGCCGGGGGGATGTCGAGGTGCAGACGCCATACGCCCTCAGAATACGGCGTGCCGGGGGGTCCAGCAAGGAGGACGTCGAGGGTAGTTAGATCGGACGAGGGGTCGGTGGTCCCTGAAGGCGGGAAGAGGTAGTTTGGAGGGAGTCCGTCTCTGTGAAGGGAGCCATGGTCGGCAGCGAGACGGCGGAGAGATTTCGAGTTCTGCCATAGCTTCAGTCAGTGTCCATTATTCTCTGCTGAGGGTGCTGATGCGGCGCGTCAAGAAGAGGGCGCGGAGTGTGGAATTTACCATATTCAATAGAAGCCGACAGACTCTACTCCGCACGATGTGACGAAGGAGAACGGACGAAATCTGGGTGAGAGGGCATGAGGAGATAGGTGGACTGTTGGCCTGGAGATTGGAGAGAGTGATCTCTTTCACCATGAGGACGCGAAGGCGCGACGACCCCACAGACCCGCGCGCTAAGCCTATTCTGTTTCTAGCGCGCACCTTTGGTGTCAAATGGCTATATTCACCTATTGAGTCCATGTGCAAGGAAGAGCACAGGCCAATTGTTCTACTCAGCGTTATCGTGTGTCTACGATGGATGCAGCTTGCAAAACAACTACGCCTTGCCCCAAGATCCCTTTTCCATACCTGTCCAGATGGGCTACCATTAACGCCCACATCAAGCAGCCAAAAACTCCATTCAAAGGATATCCATTTCATCGCCTCCGCCAACGAAAGGGTATTGGCCGCTCTCAATAGTCGCCACCCTGTCCAATTCCACCTGATACTCCTTTCTAAGCCTATCAAGAGTAATAACCTGCCTCTTGAGCATCTTCTTCGCCTTGCCAAGGCTCCACTGGGGCGGGGCACCGTCATCGACGCGTTGTTCGGCAAGAATGTATGTCTCATCCTCACCAACGGACGAAAGGGTGTTGATGATCATTAGATAGCTTTGTATGAAAGATTCATCTGCTGGATCATGCGCTTTGCAGGAACTAGTCTTGAGCCGCTGAAGTCGCTCATAGAGTATCGATGCCGCACCTCGGAAATCGTTGCGGCATATTCGGAACGAATAGAGAATCTGGTGGTATGGCGGTCCAGAAGAGAGGTTCAAAGTCTTGTGGCAGAGAGAGGAAAGAATGGCGTCAACATCGTTGGTGAGACCCACAAAGGGGAATTTAAGAAGCGCCGGGGTTTGGAATTGCTGGATCATCACCGTGATAAGAGTCTGTAGTGCTGAGTGCTTTCTACAGAATGTTAGCACACATTTGTCCCTATGGGGAGGGAAGCAGCTTACAAAGACAGGTCCTTGTGCCTCGTCATGGCCGAGTAGGCGTCATCAAATCTCGACGTCTGTATTGACGAGCTAAACAGTCGTGAAAGAAGGTCTGACTTGAGATCTTCGTCCTCTGTGCCCATCAATGACCTGAGGCCCAACCGCGCAAAATCTGCGGCGTGCGAGAACGCCTTGACCTTCTCAAAAAGTCCGAGGATATGGTAGTAATATTTAGCAAGACCTTCGGAGAATGAATCGCGCTGTTCTAGTGGAATAAAGCTTATTGTATCGGCATCGTCGATACTAAACATTCCTAATGCTATACGAATAAGCACGTAGTCACTATCAGTCTTGTTGGGGAACTTACCAAGGTTATAGGCAGCTTTCTGGAAGCAGATTGAAGCAAGGGTGTATTCTCCAAGAGCAACGTGCATTCGGCCCTTAAGATATGTGCTCCAATTTCCTTCCTGAAGAAATTTCGAGAATTGGAGCGCAAGGCCATACTCTTTTTGCACAAGAAGTATGCCCATGATAACCTCTAGGGAGGCCTCGAAATTCTGGTCTCTGAAAACTTCGTTCAGCCAGACACGACTCCAATATGTGAGCAGTTCGTTCTTTAGTCCACGGGGTAACGGGGAATCGAAACAGCGGTGCCCAAATATGCCCTCGAGGACTGTCTGGGCAATCGGTAGTTTTCGAGAATCCCTGTATTTTTCATCCAAAGCCTTCATCAAGTCCTCCGAGCTAGGGCCGGTAGGAGTTTGATGTGACCATGTCGTGCTCGCCAACCATCTCAAAATCGCGCAGTCCTTGAGCTGATTCACAACCTCGACGAATACCTCAGAGGCATCGAAGTCCTCTGATAAATCTTCTTCAAACTGCATGAAGAGAACAAGAACCAGGAGATCTAATAATGTGTTGTAGCTAGTGTCCAGGGTCTCTTGCGATACTCTAACTAACGCATCAAGACCGAAACGTGCAATTTGTCTTTTCCTGTTAGTCCGGCGTTGTTCTTCTTGGCCTAGAGTTTGAACGGCCCGGAGAAACATATCAGTGGTCAGGTCCTTGATGTCAATGCCAAGATCCTCGATAAGCAGTGAAAGATCGTCGTCTGAGACTTGTCGACTGAGGTCGCAATTTTGTTCAAGCAGTTCCATTCGGTCAATAACGGATAGTGATTGGCTTTGTAGCAGCTCATTATTCACTTGCCACTGGAATTGACTGTTGAATGATATTGGAAGGTTCTTTCGAAACGAGGCAGCGGCGTTTAGTAGCCTCGCTACATTTCGAGAATCAGCCTTCGCTAACTCTTTCCTAAGGGGTCCCGTGAGGTGATCGGAAGCAGCAATTGTCGCAGCATTCAAGGAAATGATTTCGGGTTCGCTGCATTTCCGGATAGCAGATAGATAGTCGGACAGAACAAGCCATGGCATCTCAAGCCTGCTATCGAAAACAAGTGACAGGGACTCTCCTCGGCGCTTGTGCAGATCTCTGATAAGGCCGTAGAATGCCTGCCATTGAGCAGCAACGGCATCTTCGAACTCGTCATAGTCGAATGCGCTGTTTCGACCCTGCGCAGCGAATGTTGCAATAGTCGCACTAATGCGCTGTTTAAGTGATCCATGCTTAGCAGCCGATGCCGCTGGATTTTGACCCAGCCCTCGGCGGAACAAGCCCAACGCCGTCTCTAAGGTTGCCATAGTGAACCGCCCTGGATAGAAGAGGAAGTCTAGCCACTGCTCAGTCACGCCGAAATTGCCTGGTCCCAGGGCGTCCGGATCTTGTTCGCTGGGATTCCCAGAGTTCTGCTTCAATCCATCAACGGAAAGGGCGCCTGAGTCCGTGCATATCCAGTCATACTTCCATATGTGTGCTAGTCTTCCAGAATCTTCGTTTAGATCGAACTTCAAGGAGTACACTTTACTGCTTGGACCGGATCTCGCGCGGATCCAAAGCTCTGTGCCTCTCCACCCAGCAGGTCCAGGATTGACAAAGAACTCCTCGAGATTCCAAACCGTGGTACGCATCATGTCATCGACGGGAGGGATGAAAGCAATGCCGGACTGGATATCGTAGATGCCCAGGTCTGCATTGTCAGCGTCTCGAACACCCCAGAACTTAAATTGATGCTGCTTTGGAGAGTAGGTGACCACATGATACAATGCCCCGTCTACGCCACCGGGAATGTTTACGACAGCAAGCAGGGTGGACTGAGAAGGTCCAATGAAATATGGGGCCATCTTCTCGTTTGCCTGATCTGCTTGTCCGAGCAGATCCATCTGGACGCCAGGCCTTCCATTTTTGACATTCCATGCACGTATCCTGTGGTTGAGACACACGGTAAAGATATGCTTTTTGTCTGGAGACAATGCCAGGGCAGCAGCAGCCGAGCCATCCAAATCGGTGTTGTGGAACCGCACGGTATTCTGCCCCCTCCAGGGCAAGAGGCCTCTGAAAGACCAATCGCTCTGTTTGTACAGAGTCTCCATCCAGTCGGAGTCGTCTTTGTTCCGCTTCGTCAAATGCAGTATGCCTCCATCATCGAGTGACACCAGCAATTCGCTGGCGCTCAGCGCGACCAGTCTGTACGGCACACGAAGGCCGAGGAGATTCGGCGCAGACCTCTTGCACCAATCCTCAATGTCTGGGTCCGACGCTGCCAGCTTGATGAAAAAGTCGCGATGCAGGGTGATGGTATACAATTCGTTCGCAGTCGTGATGGCGAAAACAGTCAGGGCATCTCGGTCCTCTGGCTCCGCGAATGCAATGCCGAATGGTCGAATAGGTGAGGAGAAGTGGAGCAGCAAGGTCAGGTTTGCCTCAAGCCTATGACCGACATCTTGATCGAGGTCGGTCGACTGCACCTCTAACGTCTTCCTATGGTCCAGAAGCCGCCAGAGGAAGCTGCGCGGGTACTCATGGTGTCTTCTGAAGAACATGGAGCCATCGCTGGCAAGGTGCCGTTTCGCAAATGCATCCTCATCTTGGTCTATGTATTGGTCGGTGACGATAGTCCGTTTTGCCTGCGTGCGAAAGCCGAATGTCGATGTAGTGCTGGCGGGAAGGGTGAAGGAAACAGTGGATCCAGGATAGGCAGGCTCAATATTGAGGCGCGCCTCTTTGTAGAGGCACGTCACTCCGCTGTTGGCCATGATTAGTTCATGCAGCGGGGACGGAGAGAGGTTTGGAGATCGGGTGCGATGGGGTGTGAGAGCGCGCTGAATCGAGGTGAAGGTCCCGGGGTTTGCGCGCTGGAAACAAATCTGAACTCCAGAGCTTCCTTCGCGACAGGCGAGTGGGGCGCCCAAGCTTGCGCCACGACTGAAACTCCAGCCACCTTCACCGAGTCGGATTATCAAAAATTCAGTGCATGGTAGATGAAGATGCACATGATGGTTGATATTTCATACTGGACTTGTAGCATCACGTCGACCTCTAAAGCAAACTCTATGTCCTTACACCACCCCGCGCCCCTTGAATGCAAAATCCCATGATACAGCACCAACACCTGTCGTCGACACTGCAGCCAAATGCGCCCCCATTCTAGTGGTTCTCCAAATCCTTCTCCTTAGGATCGCCGATTCCGTCTTCATTGATTGCAAACAAGCAGTCGCTCTCCGGTAGACAAGGGCTGTCGTAGATCTTGCAGACTCGCGTCTCTCCCCTTCCTTTCCTGAGGCTCAGCCGCGTAGTGCTGGCGTGGGCAATGATGTTCCCGCCAATGGGTTTCTTGGGATCAGGGTTAAACATTGCGCTTGGACCCCCATCCACCTGAGCGACGACTTGGTTTGTGATGATGACCGCAATGCCGAATTCATCTGCAAGCCTCTGGAGCGTCCTCATGAACTTGGCCAGATGTGTTTGGCGACTGGAAAGCTCTCCACGGCCGGAGAAATCTGTACGATAGAGGGAAGTCGCCGAGTCCACAATAAGCAAGGAAAAGCGGGTCTCAGTCATCATTTGCGCCGCCTGGTTGAGAAGCTCCAGCTGGTGATCCGAATTGTAGGCACGGGCATATGCAACATTGTCGAGAACCTCCTCGCCTGAAAGTCCGTAGCGGTTAGCGACAGCTAGAAGCCGAACAGGTCTGAATGTGCCTTCTGTGTCGATGTACAAGCATTTCCCCTCCCCGCCGCCCATATCAAAGGGCAGCTGGCATGTCACAGCGAGTGTATGGCAAATCTGGCTCTTTCCCGTCCTGAACTCGCCAAAAACTTCCGTTATTGATCCAGTCTCGATTCCCCCGGCAAGGAGGGTATCTAGTTGTTTCGAACCTGTCGTGATGGATATTAGCTCGCTCCGTCGCTGATGCATCTCGGTCGCAGTTGTGAATCCCATTGGTACGAGTTTTGAGGCTATCACGGTTAGCGACAGCTTTACTAAGCGCGTGAGAGTGCAGACCTTCAGCAAGAAGCTTTGATGCTTTCTGCTCAGAGATACCCTTGATCTGTTCCAACGCCCTTCGCGGCCTGCTATCCCATTAGTCTTGCATTAAACCGTCACCGTGCTTGCTGCTTACGTATATGCGATAGATTCTACCGTGTTAAAGCCTCCATCTATCACGAGTTTTATATCGCGAGCTGTCAAGCCGTTTACACCCTGCGTGTTTTCATCAGCCCAGGGCGGATGAGGTCGTTCGGACCGAGACACGTACCTCGAGTGCGGAGATCGGGGTTGGCGCGCCGGGTGCTGCCATTGACCCATCTTCGTATTGCTCTTCTTCAGTACTCATTTTGACGGCGGAAATTTAGCACCGTAGGCTGCGTTGTTCTGGGCTATTGGGCGACGTAGATCGGGCAAAATGCTGAAGATGTGGCGAAGCCTTGCACGCGGAGGTCAACAATGAAGCTAGTGGCAGTGACGCGAGATCACGTGATATAGATCCTCCCCTTTTTTCTCCATTCAAGGTTTTATTCCAACACAAGTCAATACGACTGCATACAACATTTATTGCTCCAATATGTAGTGCACCAGATACATTCATGCCTGAATATGAGGAAGAGCAGTTTGTTGGTGTCGCTTCATCAACGAGTCCTTCCGAACGTCTCTGCACCTACCCTATTTGCGGTTGGTCTCTGTTTGCAGTGTCAAATTGCTGGGCTGTAAAAACCCTTATCCTCTAAGGTGGCATGGTGTCTTCAATATATCGTTTACTGACCCCGGAGCCTTGACATTGAGTATCTAAACCATCGAACCAAGGACAGGGATTTGAGGGTTAAGAGAAAGAAGAATTCCGTCTCTATCGGGTTCATTTAATGGGTTGTCACTGTGCTTATATGCAGAACTTGACGTACTGAGTACCTGTGGGGTGTGCTTTGCAAAGAAGCGTCTAGTACCACTACTACCCTCTGCTTCAACAAGCGTTCTTCGTGTCCTTGCGTGATCCTTCGCTGACCGTCAAATGTCAAACTGTCCGGAGCACCCCGATCTCTTCCTCATGTCTCACATCCTAGGCTGTGCCTCCCCCTCATCAAGCCGAACACCATTTCCACGTCATCAATACCCATCGCCCGAAGAGGCGTAGGTGTAAGAATCAGGCTCCAATGTAGAAATTTCTTCATGGAAGAACAAGATCGCTTACGAAATGCGGCGTATTGACAACAAATTGCAATGCGAAGCCCATCAGGCAAAGCGCGACGCCCTCTCAAATCGCCTCGCACCCGCCTCGTATCAGCCTTGGGCGAGAGTCGCGAGATTTTAGCAAGGGAAGGGTCTCCCCACGAGGTGAGGTGAGAGGTGGGGAAAGTCACTCGGCACTGCTTTCCACTGGAGCCCTTGAGCCAGCCACGGCTGCCTTTCTAGGGCTATCCTCGCGGCGATCATATCTCCCCTTTCACACACAATGATTGTGCATTGTGATTCGATACGGACTTTTCAGCTGCCCAGCCAAAACTGCGTCCTTCGATAAAACTCTATTTCTTCTACTTCAATCACATCACAGCGCGCAGCTCGTCACTACAGTGTAGCAGTATCGCACTTAGATATTCAATTAGAGGTTTGATGAATATATTCATGTTCCGCTGGTATCATTAAGCATTGTGACGCCGATCTTACCATGCCAACTTTTAGGGTGCCTTGCCTCATTTGGCCATGCAGGGGATGCCAGACCAGTTCCAATTCCAGTTCCCAAAACACTCGAAAAAGTCCACAGACATACATGCCCATTTGTTGGCCCCGAGACCAAAAAATCCCAAGTATATGTGATGAAGACGCTCCATAACTCCTCTGATGCCGAATTACAATGGAACTGATGATACCTTGCTTGGACGACCAAATAGCACTAATAAAAGCCCAAGGTTTGTGATGAGGTGGTACAAGGAAGCAAGGGGATCTAGTGCGCAGGGTGCTCCTCGTGCACGTGTGTGTCCGCAGGTTCGGCACATTGCTGGGTCGGCGTTGGTGACAACAGCACAACCAATGCAAGGTGCCTAAACTTGCTCCACAAAATGCGATGTCCTGGACCCGTCGGACGGTCTCCGCTTCTTTTGTAGACGCTTGGATTGCCGCTTCTCACTGCCAGCAGGCTTCTCATCTTCGGGGCTTGGCGGTGCGAAGGTGCCTGGTCGGAGAATCTCAAAGCCAGAATTAACTTTGCGGAGCACTTGTGATTCACGCTGATTTTGACCGGTCTTGACGTCGTATTGTGTTGGCTGCTCCTCTTCATATTCGTGTTGCGGTCCGCGGGGCTGGTAGGTTTGCGGATGGTACTGGTATGCGTTCGGTTGGTATGTTTCCAAAAGCGGTACCGCTTGTCTAGCTTGGTTGGAAGCATGGCCGTCCTGGGTGAACTTGGAAGAGGCCGGCACTACTGGCACCTCTTCTGGCGGGATTGCAACTGGAGGAAGAGGAGGAGAAGGGGTTTTCTGCCGAGGCACGAAATAGTCAACACCATTGGTAGTTGAAATATCTTGGGGCAACCTCGTATTATCAGCCACGCTCGCCCATTCTCCGCTATTACCTGGCCGGCGGACTCTAGGGGTCAGCTGTCCAGTCTCTGCAACGTGAGATAGACGGTGACTCTGTAGGAGATCAAGGTCCCACCGTGGGTCGACTGGGACCGGTAGGGAAGCATGTCTCGATGTAGACGGGTTGATGTACGCTGCTTCGTATGGTCGGCCTTCCTGGATTGCTTGCATGCAGTCCGATTCATCACTAGTCCTCCTACTAGACTTGCCGGAATTGTTGGACTTGCCCGAGTTAGACGAGCTAGCCTGGCCATTATTAGATTCATAACATGCTACAAACTTAAGTTAGCGTTCAGGCACGGTTCGAGGACTTGTGTAGATCTCACCTGAGGAAGACCCCGGGTCCAGCCCTTCTAAAGCCTGCAGAGTCGTTGAATTTCGCAGAAGATTAGGATTACTATATCGTGAACTTGTTGCAATAGGTAGTCGTCCGCGAGCGTGACTAAGGTTCATCGGGCCAGGGGACGATGCCCGCGAGTCGTCCGGCAGGCGTTCAGCCGACACGGCACGGTCGAAAGAGGAACTCGGCGCACGGGAGCTGCTACGGCTGGAGGCGCCATGGTATGGCTGTGGCAATTCGAGTTGCGAGCTGTTGTGGCTCCGGGGGAGCTTGAACTCATTAATAGACGAGGCACTACTGCCAACAGGAGTGTTTGATCGTGATATCCACACTCCGTCGACCTCGATACCACTTTCGATGGCCCGGATACCAAATGGAATATCATCCTTCGGGTCTTGAGGCTGCGCCTCGAGCATCTCCGGTGTTTGAGTCTTTTTCCCCTTCTCGACCTTGGTGTACTTGCGAATCCGATAGTGGTCATATTTGAGCTTGCATAGTCCGAGTATGATGGTGGCAACCTAAGGCAATCAGCATGATCAAGCGAGAGGCTAAGGAATTCAGTCTTACGATTCCACAAGCCAGAACCTGAATCAGAGTTAGCAGAGATTCATAGGAAGTTTGTCATGTTCGACTTACGAAGGTCATCTGCTGCCATAGCTCCCAGCCCGAAAAGAATTTCTTGCCCATGATTGTGATTGGGGAGAAGGATTAGAGATTTAGGATCGTGAGATACGAATGTCAGGAAACGACGGCGCCAATCGATCGCCGTCAAGATCTAGGAAAGAGCGAGTCGGAACAAAGTCCATCCACGGACAATGCCAGGACAAACAATAGCAAGAGGAGGCGGTGACAGAATTACACAGTAGGGATTTGTAATGTTGAGGGCAGAGGGGGATATCGCAGGGCCGGTCTGGAGGAGCGATAGGCTGTGATGTGTGTTGTGCCGGCAATTAATAAATCGATTCACATGCACACAACGTGGTGGTTGCTGGGTGTCTTGGAAAGGAAGCTAGAATCCTAGAATCCCGGCTCGGACTTCGATCTCGTGACAATGATCCTTCAACGGTGCAAACTGGTGAAGGCCGGTCCTGCAAGTGAAAGCGAGGGTTAAGGTCGAGTTGGTGACGTATTAGGACAGTGATTGGGTCTGGTGAGAGGTTCTGTGGTTGACTCCCACGAACAAGCGGCGGGGTGGAAACGAACGTGGAACGGCCTGGCAACGAGCGAGGAGACGGGTGGCACCAGTGAATCAGAAGGGTAGCGACAGAAGACGACTAGCCAAGAAGCAGCGTACAAACCTCGTGCATCACTGTCGGCATCCGTTTCGTGCGTTTCCTGGGACGGCTTGGGGGGGAGGGAATGATACAAAAGAGCAGGTCACGGCGAGAGGGGACATGGGCAGAGGAAATATATTGCTTGCCGTCAGGGGACGATCTGCTCTCCCAGGATCCACCAGAATCCGGCGCGAAGGAAACAACGGAACCTCTCAGGGCCTGAAATGGTCAGATCCCAGTCGCCCAGGAAGTCGGCCGGGCTGGCGTGCCATTTCCACCATGGCAATCATGGCAGCCCGTGTGATAGAGTCCAGCCACGATTTCACTCACAGGGGCATCCTCAAGCCAGCAGCAGGGACGCCGCATTAGTGCACGGCGAGCCTTGAGATGCTGGAAATAGAATGACGCTGCGACAAGACATGCTGTAAGTTACCAGACTTCGACCGTCTGTGGATCAGCGCTGCAGCCGTTGAGCAATACGACCTAGTGCCACAAGGCCAATGGCACGCCGGACAATGGGATTAGAACAGGCGTACAAAAGCAGGATACATACCAGCATCTCGCGCCGTGAAACAGGAAGCGCGATATTGGGAGCGGACGTGTCGGAGCAACACCATGCGAGGTTCATTTTGCCCTTGACGTGGCTCCGACGGCACTGGCTTGTGCGCTCCGCCACCCTTGCCGGCCCCAAGCCAGAAGGGCTTCCGGAGGCTTCAGATGGCGTCAGGGCCCCCTGCCATTCCTCGCCTTGCGGTCAGAGATCGTTTGTGTTTGAGCATCCGAAGTCCGGTTTGGGATTGGCCCCAGGGCGGAACGGGGATGCCTCTGCAGCTGGAAACGCAGTTTTGAGGAGCTCTCCTTAATTTTAGGCATCAGAAAAGAAACACCGGCGCCTCTCTTTTCTAGCCGGACCATACCCGCCGATCTTCTTTTCTCAACAGCAGTCAGCGGATTGTCAACAGATCGTCCCAACCCCTGCTCGTGCTCCTACGCCGTTACTACAGGTTGCAACAGCAATGGAACACCTGTCGAAACTTCTACTGTGCTGTTCCACTCCTGCTGACCTGAGCCATTTGCACGGCGTTCCAATAATGGCCAAGGCTGAGAGGATGCCAGTATGACGCAAAGGCATCACTGCTCCACTATCTTTTCGCCTCGCCTACGACTGCTCTCAAATTCGTCATCGCGTTAGTTCGTTCACTCAGCACGCAGAAATCAAATCTCCCGCCCACCCACGCGCTGAGCTCTCCGTTGACACATGGTTTCCTCCCGTTGACGCCGTCTGCAGCTTGCTCAGAGCTAAGGTCCCACGCCCACTCCGAGCCTTCCATTGCTGGCTTTCGCGCGCTGCTACAGTTTCGAGTCTCGTACCATCTGACTTCAGTAGGGTGCCCAGACACCAGCAAAATCTTCCCACCACTCTCTTGCGGCGGGGTGCCCCGATCATGCTCCATCGCCGTTCTGGGCGTCCAGCGGAATAACACAGCATCAAAGCCATATTGATGACACCAAGCACAGCGTCTGTGAAACCACAACAGCCGATGCAGACCACTCCTGCACACAGCCGCCAGAGAGCAACGCATTCGCCATGGTATTGGAATTCTTCCACATCTCCTGGGAATAACTACAATAATTGGGCTGTGAAAGTCGAAGATCCACCAAAACCTAAGTGCTAATATTAGCGTGTTGATTGATCAAGTCACCGTAGTGGAGAATCCTAGTAGGCCAACCGCTTCGCCAGGAGATGTGTCTTTGCAGCCCAGAGATCGAACTTCCAATGCAGTTGCCACACTAAGTGTGGGATTCGTCTAATTAGCTTCAGAATACAGCTAGTTAACCTTTAAACACAGTGGTGGTAAGTGCATTTCTTTCGGTATTTGAAAAACGCACTGTCATAGGAAGCGAGATGCAGGCATCATTATCCAGGTCTCCAAGTCCAAGGATTCCTTTTAAAGCATGGATAGGGTTTCCTTTCCTCCCAAACCGCTGAAATCCTCGCAGCCGGGACACTGCAGAGCCTCAAGTCTGCAAGAGCCTAGAGCACAAACCGTCACAGTCCTATCTGTGCTTGAACTAGACTTCGCTTGTCTTACTGACCAAAACAATATTTTGCGCAGGATGAGGTTGCTTGCAGAGAGTTTGCCGCTCGCTTCCTCCAAGTCAATCTTCATGCAGCTAACTCGACGCTGCAGAAGCAAGATTTCATTCCTCTTCACAGCCATGTATTCCTGGCCCCATTCGTCTACTATGGTGTTCACACTTCCAGCTATGACAGTCAAGGCGATCTCGCAATCAATGCAAGGAATCTGAACAAATATCTACATCTGCGAAACCAAGTACTTGGCGATAGGGGCTTTCTCCAGGGGGAAGTGGGATTGTACGAGGACTGGCTGCACGACTTCGGGGCCTATGCACGTCGTGTATTGGAAAATCCAGCTCACGACAACGCACATTCAACTCGTCCCGAAGTTTATTGCCTTGACGGGCGGGCGGACAGGGCTCCAGTTCAAGCTTCGGAGGAAACTTACAGTTCTTTTCTCGTGATCTGTGGCGACTGGATAGCGAGAACGGCGTTCAAGGTAGTTGCATTGAACTGCAAGCCATTAATCTACTCGATATAACGACGCCCCGTCTGCGACTCGAGGATTGCACAGCATATGCACGAATCACAGCATGATCAGAGATGCCACGTGCAGCAGCTTTTCTGGCCTTGGAAGCTCTGCCCTGAAACAGAAGAACCTGGCACTCATTCTGGCCATCATCGTCCAGTTTGGGAGCTGGGGTTAGCGATAGCGCTATTCAGGACCCGAGATGGAAACTTTTGTTTTGCAAAACTGAGGGGCTCAAGCACAATCCGTGTCGAACTGGCGATGATGGCTGCCCAGTACATCATGCCATGGGATCATGGACAGGGGTCAGTCACGCTGTGATGACCTGGTATGGCACAGGGTTGCTTCCAGATGTTGAAGCCGCCGCCATGTGAACTGATGGGACTTTACGGTAACGATGAGTTTACAAGCATGCATAGCTTAGAGTTACTTCTCGCGAGCTGAAACCTTCACCTCACCGTTGGTTCCTGGGCTGCCGAGTTTTTGTTCCATGCAGGGACTTTAGGTGGAGGCTGTTGATCCGTGATCTGGCGAGGAGGGCCTGCACCATCCAGCGCCCGCCTCTACCAGAGCAATGATTCCTTATGGCGACGCAGACAGACTCTAGACAGCCGCTAGAGAGCCCTAGCATCTCGCATCAACATAATTCTTCGCGAGCGGAATGGCAGCGAAGCCGCAAAGCCTCCAAGGCTCACGATTGCTGGTCCTTGGCGGCCAATGCACCCGCTGATTTGGCAATTCGGAAGGGCCAAGGCACTCATGACGCCTTCCAACCCGGCGAGACCTGACCACGATCCGCACGCCCTGGCTCCGTGCTTCCTTCTTCCACCTCAGCCGACGACCTCACACGTCTCCCTCCCTCTCCCTTCCCTCTGCCGCCGAGCCAGCCAACGCCCACGCTGTGATACATACTCTCCTTTATTGCTCTTAGCGCCCCTCCGCCATCATGCCCATTCGCAACCCTTTTCGCCGCGCTGGTGGCGCCGATGTGCTTGACGAGTCCCAGCGGAGCAGCGCGGAACGAGCTTTTCAGAGCACTCCCGTCGCTGGCTCGAAGCCCATCGACGTCAAGGAGCCCACTGAGTACAAATTGAGCGGTAAGAGATGCCCCATCGCTTCGCGCGCATCCGCATGGCTTTGACTAAAACGGTGCTTACACTGTGAGAAGAAATCAATGATAGCGGCGTATATCTACCGGTACGAGCCGAGATCCTCTCTCCATAGCCCTTCGTAAATCTGTTTGCGGAGAATTAAATAAAGTGTGGGAGTTTCAGTGGAGCAAACGTAATTGACCTTGCGCCAGCCCTCGCCTCCATTGAAGCCAGGTTTTTGGCACTCGCGATCCAATGCCTCGACCACGTCATCGAACCACCGCAGCCTGCTGAGTGAGAATGAGCCGTTCAGCATCTCGCGAGAAAGCTTTGATTCCTACAGGAGGTCCTTCGTAGGTTTACGCTAATCCCACACACCGCCTCCCGTGATGCTCATGGATGAACAGGACATCTCCGCCCGCTCTCCCATCCCCGATTGTCTCGATACTCGTCCCCGCCAATCGCTTGATGCCCGCCGCTCAATGGACGCCAGGCACTCCCTAGATGCGCGTCGCTCTCGTGCCCCACCTCGGTCTTCGTTCCAGGAGCGCCGTGCAGAGAAGACGGATGAGGTAACAGCCGAAGAAGGCTTTGAAGACGTAGGCTTGAACGATGAACCCAAGCCAACGAAGAAGCGTGGGCTGTTCGCGCGCTTCGGCGACAATAGCAACATTGACGTTGCCCACGAAGAGCGCCCGTCCTCGAGCCACCATCACTTTGGCTTCACTGGACGCAGGAGGGCCCAGAGCGGGCAAGGTTCAGAGCTAAAGCCCATGGTGACGCCTGCTCCCTCGAAGACCGAGCTACCTGTTGAGGCTAGGTGAAGACAGGTTGTAATGATAGCATTAAGGGGGGCATTGGAGTACAGGTCAGGTTGGTCTGGAGATGGGGCGGTTCTCGAAACCCTTAGCTTTTGGACCGGCGCTCGAAATATGATGGCGTTTTTCGGAATATGATATCTTGGTTGCTCGCAGCATTACCCTGCATTCAGGATTGGGCTTTTTTGCAAGAGGGTTGGGCTGCATCGACAATCGCTTCATCATCTGGAGTTGCATCAGGGGGTTTGGAGCTCTTATCACGGATATATACAAGGTAGCACTCAGCATACCTACCTAATAATCAATTGTAATTTCTGCACTCTATGCCCTTTGAATTCTTGGCTTCATTTATCACATCTGCGGGCTCATATCACTTCCAGCATCAGCAGAGCTTTGCTAAGCTCCAAAAATAACTTTCCTGGACAGCATTTCTCCTGCCCGCTTACTCAAGGTCCCAATGGAAGCACTTCGTCAATCTCAGAAAGTTATATATCAAATATAGCTTCATTTCTACTTTCATCAATGCTCATGTTTTACATGTATCCGTGTCCTGTGGTGGATTCGCGAAGTTCCCTAACGCGAGCCCTCGGACTTGTGCCCACTAATGGTGCTACATTCTGGTGGTTCCGATTATGTAAATTGGCGTATGCCACTGTTTAATGCAAGATTATCGCAGGCCCCGCACTAGTAAGTTTGGATGCAGTGACCGCAGAGGAGAGGTTTGGCGAGAGCTTAGAAGCAGAATTGTGGTAGGGGTTGGTGGGAGGGGCCTTGGAAAGACGTTGAGAGATCTTTGTCGCATGACATGACCTGTGGGGTCACCGTCCGAGATTAAAAAGTTCCAGCAAGATAAAAGATTCGTTTACTGTTGTGAAGGGCCCATGGACCGACTCTGCAGATTTGTGCTAACCTGGACACCCACTGTGGGACCAACAACCCCAAGGTCTCGCATTACAGATGATTAATACTCCCCGAAACACGCTCCAAGAATATCTGGGAAGATTATTCTCGCGGAAATAAACCCTCATCCCAGGCTGGTGGTCGGTCAAACATTTGGCTCGCTTGCCTGGGTCAATCAGATCCTATCCCCTCGTCCGGGCCTCCCCTGTGTAACATCCATTAAACAGGTACTATACCAAGTCCCTGGATATAGCGACACACCAATTCTGACTACTCGCATATGGTATAGCGACGGACACTGCGATGCCAGGGAGACTGGAGATTGGGAAAGATCGAGGGGGTAGACGCGTAAGACTGCGACAGGCACCAATAATTCACACAAGACGCTTAATTCTAGGATAGGGACGATAAAAGAGCGATCTGGAGTAGTCGAAATGCATATCTAGTCTTACAGGGAAGCAAATGATGAACAGAGACATGGCGAGGGGTTTTATCAACGTGATCAGTCACCAAAACAATGGTGAACTGAGACCCTGATGGTATGTGGCTCAAGGAAAGGAACTGCTGTATCTTACCATCTAGAGTTAAGACAGAAATTTAGCATTTTATTGCCGGTATCCCCAGTTCTAGCAAGATATTTGGCAAATTAACTCTGCTCTAGTTGTTTTCCGTGTCATGTAATAACGAGACAACTACGGAACGCAAGACCTCACCAAAGAGTGGACACTCGAGCCTAAATGCACAAGTGAGGAATCCTTTAGGCAACAGTGTTAAAGGAATAGGATATACTTGAATTGAGATTGGGCCGAGCTACAAGTCTACCGCAACGCCATAGGTATCTCAGTTCTTTATGCACTTCTTATGTGGGCTAAATTACACGAAAATAGCTTGCAAGAGGTGAGAGAATTGTTGCTTTTGCGACGGACATGCCACCCAGGCGATGAATCCAATCCCAAGTGGAAACTTGTCACAATCAGTGTACTACTTGTTTAAGTAGAACCACAACATTCGGCGAAAGCAAAGTTCAGAGAATGTATAAAGCTATTTTTTACTCATCTCTCTAAGCTGATATCTGTTACAATGATATCTCAATGCGCCATATTTCACTTGTCTTTAGGGACAGGTTTCGGGAGTCAAGAGAGCGCAAGAGAGCGCAAAAGATAGAACAAGGCCGGGACCATCTATACAGCTGGTGACATTCAATTCCTCACGTAGTTGCACGATTTTTACTATTTGTCTAGTAGCAAAGTAAATAAGAAATGTACCGACTCGGGTGAATAGAGAACGTCGTATTACGTCCGTTTGGCCTCGAACCTAATGGCGTTTTGGTAGAGAAGAAATTTGAGGATGTCAAGGTTGTTCAGAGGGATAGGTAGCACGCGAAGAGAGATGCCCACAGCCGACAGATAACCAAGGGCTTGAAGAGAAGCTCACAGCAAGCCTTTGGGATTAGAGCTTATTACTTCAATAGTGTGCAACTGCCAATCGGTGGTGCAGTAGCTGTGAAGAAGGTGCGGTGGAGGCATGTCTGACAGAGCCAAGAGCCTCCAATAGGGGACGGACGCGGATAAACGAGCTATCGTGAAAGCGCCTTGAAGCAGGAAGGGAAGTGAGGACACACCTTAGGTGCGTAAGCAACAGTAGATGATAGGCACTAAAGAGTAGAACACTGCGCGGCAATTTATAAGCCTTAGATCGAGTCTCATTCGATAACGACAGTCGTATGTACAAATCCATCCACACCAAACCAGAACATGCTGCCGTCATCCATGAAAGGTCAATTTTGACAAAACACCGGATGACCAAAGCCAGCTTGTTCGCATCCCTTTGCCGGAACCACTGTGATGCGTCCAATGGAAGAGGTCTATCTCGATATTTACAAGTGGGAGATGACCATCTTGAAGAATGAAATCCTGCTTCCACCACCATACCCCACTCCTCCAAATCGACAATCCAATCGAGAAAGTAACTTAGAAGTCACCATCCTCTGGATCCTCGCTGTCGGGGGTCTCAGTCGGCTTCGGGGGAATAGAGAAGGAGAAAGTCGGCTTGGGCTTCTTGGAGTGGCTGACGCTCACGGTTGGCTTGGGCTTAGGGGTGAAGCTCGGGATCCCGGTTGGGATGGAGAAGCTGTGGGTCGGCTTGGGCTTAGGGGTGAAGCTTGGGAGCTCAGTTGGAATGGAAAAGCTGTGGGTCGGCTTGGGCCTGGGAGTGAAGCTGGGGAGGTCGGAGGGGATTGGCAGGCTGAAGCTTGGCTTGACGCCAGTAGGCTTAGGCCTGGGGGTAAAGCTAGGGAGCTCGCCCTGGGGAAGAGCGCTAACGATGCTGGGCAGTGTCAGAGGAAACTCAATGGGAGGGTACCAGCAAAGTATCGGTCTTACGTGGAAGCGCCTAGGGCGAGGAGGATGGCAGTGAACTTCATGTTGACGATTGATGGTTATATCGAGTGGACTTGTTGTAGAAGATGAGAACTGAACTGGGTGCTTGATGACAGGATTATGGGCAACTCTCGAGGGCTTTATATGCTTGTCCAAGAAGCTCCAAGCTCACAAAGTGTACAGAATCAAGAACACCCCAAGAACAGTATATTAACGACGGCAGGCCCAACCGGTGATCCGTCGCCACAAAAGATACCCCGAGAACGCAGGAAACATGTGAGAAGACATCAAGGGAGGCCGTTCTCGAGATTAAGTGACTGAAGCAGTCCGCTGGACCAGGTTGGGAGAAATGAATTCCATAGTGACCAGGCAACGGAAATGGACAAGTCAACTTAGCGAGGGAGAAACCAATATCAGCATATGACGGCGAGGATGAACAAAAACCAGGCCTGCATTTAGCTGCGTAAGTTGGCAACGGTGCAAATTCCAGGCTGGGCCAGGTGGAGTCCAGAGTCCAGGATTGGCACCCTGAAGATGCTTAGAGGCTCTAGGAAGATACGGAAGAACTCCAGGAATATACGTTGACGGAGTAGATTCTAGAACTTTGCTATTCAGGAGGCGTACGTTCAATGGCTGGTTGAATCAAAGCCGTGATCTTTCCTGCGTCGCAGACCTGGCCGGTGCAGGAGCCGGGACATGTGGAGAAATTCCTGTTACTCCGACCCTTTGAATCCGGGAGTATCAACTGAACGACATTTCGGCCCGGCTAGAGAGCCTGGCTTCGGGAGACACAACAGCGCGCACAGTCTCTCATACGGAGAACAGGGATTAAATAATAGAGCTCGTCCTTTGAGACAATAGATAGCACAACAACATTGGTTGCAGGCGAATGACCACCCTTTCTCGTCGGTGGCAGAGGAAATGATAGTTGCTTCGTATGAATGATTTACGGGCTGAATAGAGCAACAAGCGTCAAAGCATCGATAGGAGAGCAGAGGAAAAGCACAGCGGATAATGTCGCGACGTTCGACGAAGGCCTAACCGGGTCCAAAGACAAATTGGACCTGCAATGGAGTTGTTGAAAGTGTTCGCAAGTCAACAGAGAAGTGGTGTCATCTGTTGTCCCTGGAAAGCTATAGAGCTAAGCATCTGTTCAAGCTTCTTTAGCCGAATAGACTAGTGCGGCAAATTAGGTTCATTCGCAGAATTAACCAGATTTAAATGAAGGTGGGGGGAGAAATGGAGATTTTCCGGGGAAGTTGGGGGTTGGGCATTGAAACTTCAATAAATGAAGGCACTATACCCACGCGTCCTCCATGGATATCCCGGGGATGCTTCCTTACTCGGAAACTTTCACCAGGATATGGAACAGCTTTTCGTTGATCTAGCGACATTTGCAGGGAACGGGACAAGCCGGTGAGCAGCGCAGTAGTCTGTTGAGGAGCTGGTCTGCGAATATACGACTGTGTGACTGAGCAAGTGCCCACCAGAACTCCCCGTTCTTCACCCGGAGCCGTGAGCATCGGACTTCGCGCGGGTCTCACGCTGCTCCAGGAGCCCGAGTGCAGGGGAGGACAGCGGAAATTTCGCATATGCAGGGGGCAATATGCTGAGATGTTGCTGGAGCATTTTCGAGTTGACAGCAAGATAGGAGAAAGGATTTCGTTAGTGAATAGAGAACGAAGGGAAATTTTGTGGAGGACTTAGACCAAGGAAAGTAAAGGAAGGGCAAAACACAAAGATGAAGGCGAATTGGAACAGGGTTATGGAGGCCTGGAGTTTGCGATGTGGTTGGAGTAAGAGTAAGGCTCGCACATGGGTGGTTCATGGCATGAACGCCACTCGTCGCTAGCGCCTAAAGCAGAGGCGGTGTTATCGATAGCTGACTCGGCCATCTCGGATCAACGATGTTCCGTCGGTGTAAATTTTTGAGGAGCCCTGATTTCTTGCCCAGTTTGCACTGCGACACAACGTCGACATGGCTGGAATTAAGCGCAAATCTCCCGCTGCTAATGCTCACAGTGGGAACAAAGACACCAGCAAGAAGGCCAAATTCGAGAAGTCGGCACTCAAAAATACACCGAAACCGGAGCTGGCTGTCCACGATGGAAAGTTCGTTAAGAAGGCCAAGGTGAAGGGCGAATCAGGGGATTCAATCGAGGCCAGTACTAGCAAAGACGGGGATGCCTTCTCTGTCCAGGAAGGGGCGGACCTAACTCAGCCGGGCAAGGCATCGACGTTGGCGTCACTGGATGGTTGGTGATCTCGTACTGCCTATCTCTCCACCAGCTACGTTTAACCAGTGATTTAGCTACCTCGTCCCGTGAAGCTCACGCGAAACAGAAGGCGCTGGCCAAGGAACGCAAGGCTGCCAAGCCGAATGCCGACATAATAGACCGGTCCAAGAAGCTGTGGGAGAAGCTTCGATTGAAGTCTCACGTGGAGAAAGAGGAGAGGAAGAAACTCGTTGGTGAGTTGTTTGAGATAGTCACAGGGAGAGTCAAAGACTTTGTCTTCAAGCATGACTCAGTGAGGGTTATTCAGTGTGCTATCAAATACTCAAACATGGAGCAACGGAGAATGATCGCGAGGGAGTTGAAAGGGGAGTTTAAGACACTAGCCGAGGGCAAATATTCCAAGTTCTTGATTGCGAAGCTTCTTGAAAAGGGGTAAGCAGTTTTTCTCGAGAACTCGTTCGAATGCTGACATTTCGAAGGGATCCGGAGATTCGAGACATCATCATTTCAGAATTCTACGGCCACGTGCGACGTCTTATCAACCACCCAGAGGCTGCATGGATGCTCGACGACACATACCGGGCTGTTGCCACTCCGGAGCAAAAATCACGTCTTCTATGCGAATGGTACGGTCCTGAATTCTCCATTCGGGGCTTGAAACCTGAAGGAACCAAAACTACCGAACTCTCGGCCATACTAACGGAGTCGCCTGAGAAACGCAAACCTATAATGGACCACCTTGAGACCCAGATCAATCAAATCATACAGAAGAAGCTTACCGGGTTTACGATGTTGCATGATGCGATGCTTCAGTACTTTCTTGCCTGCAAAGCTGGGAGTACGGAATCAAGTGACTTCTTGGGACACCTCAAGCCGGATGCAACTCTTCGGGAAGGAGAAGAGGCCGACAATGCAGATTTGCTGAAGAACCTCGCATTTACCAAGTCGGGATCTCGACTTGTATCGCTAGCTTTCGCCTACGGGACTGCCAAAGACCGCAAATTATTATTGAGGCCATACAAGGACACTATCGAAATGATGGCAACTGATGTTAATGCACATCATGTTCTCCTTGCTGCGCTGGCCGTTATTGATGACACCAAGTTGACATCCAAGTCGATATTTGGAGAACTTTTACCTTCAAACGACAGCCTCCCGGACAAAGTTTTAAATCTGGCGGGTGATGTCCGCGCGCGAACTATTCTATTATATCCTTTCGCTGCTGGGTCCAAATGGCTGCTGGAGGCTCATACGCTGGAACGATTGTCTGAGCTGTACGCCATCCGTTCAGCAACTTCAAAGAAGGACCCAGACACACGTTTGCATGAACTTGCGAGGGCAGTCGAACCGCATCTGTTGACCGCTATCGCAGCTCGGGCCTCGGATTTCGCCTCCTTCAGTTTTGGTCTGCAGTTTATGGGAGAGGTGTTGGTCGGGGCACCTGAAGTCGAGTTGGACAAGCGTAAGGAAGCTTTGACCGAGGTAGCAGGTCTTGCTCAGCAGATTCTAGATTTTACGCCAGTAGCTCCTGGTCCAGAGACGCATGATGCTACAGGAAAGTGCGATTTGACGACCCATGGCAAGAACATGCTCAAGACCCTTGTTCAAGGGGGAAAATTTGACCCAAAAACTAAAAAGGTTGTACCTGTCGAGCCACCACTCGGCTTTGCGGATATGTTCTGGGACCAGGTCAAAGATAATTTGATACAATGGGCTACCGGCCCGGGCTCCTTTGTCGTCGTAGGCTTAGTTGAGGCAGGGGGTTTTCTGAGAAAGACTGAGGTTCTCAACACACTTAATGCGGGTCGGAATAAGCTTGAGGCTGCAGCTGGACCTCCAATCAACGATATGGAGAAAAAACGCGGAAAGAACAGTGCGAAGCCTCCTGGTAAAGGGAAAGGGAATGCGGGAACCAGGATTCTCCTCGAGAAGCTGTATTCTAGATGACTAGCAATGGTGAATGGTTACATAAAATAAAGAAGGGCAGCATTTGAAGGTAGCATGTTAATGGCATGCTCGTGGATACATTTGTTGTCTCTGTCCACTTTGAGTCACTCTGCTCTGGTCCGCTGCTGTTGGGCGGAATAAGATATGTTGCTATTTTGAACCAGTGTAATTGAACTGAATGCATGAAAGCTTGGCCCATTAATCATCCGTCTAAACTTCTTTGTTCCAGCCTCCCCACACTCGCATTGCGGTTACGCGTCAGTCTTAATGCCAAGAATTGGTGCTCATCAGGGGTCTCATTCCATTCTCCTCCTCACACTGCGGCCCGTCTGGTCCGTTCCCAACCCCGTCACAGCTTCAGTCACCAACTCTCTCAGTTGTCTCTGACCTTCCTCGCCCTGAAAATCTTCACGCGATGCAAGTTCCTCGATCCGTCGCCTGAATTCTGGGTCTGGAGTCTCTCCAGCAACAGCTTCTTCCATCATCCCAACGTTGATCTTCACGCCATTAGGAGGCGGCGGCGGCAATGGATGGGCTTGGTTGGCTGGCAGCTCGCCGCTGTTCACTCGACCACCACCATCCCGTAGTCCGTTTAGATACCGGCAAACCTCATGCGCCTCGTCCTCCTCGACCATCTTCTCCTCAGCTGTCCTTCCCTCGGAGTTCCTCATCTCCCAGTCCGCCCCCAGCTCTTCGACCAGACATCTTGCCACTTCTGCATTCTCCGCAGCGAACAGGGGGCTCTCGCCGTCCTCGTCGAGCAAGTTCACGTTGACATGGTACTTCTGAACAAGCTCGCGGAGGACTTCAAGCTGATTATATGACGCAGCAGCATGCACTAGCGAGTAGCCATGTGAGTCAGATGCAGAAGCGAGATGTGGATATTGGGCCAGAGATGTGAGGATAGCCTTTGGCCGTGTGTCGATGAGGTTGAGTAGCAAATCGATCGACGGTGGTGGAGGAGCCATTACTGTGTTCTCGATCCTTCAGAGAGCTTTGAGGCTCAGCAGAGGCGGTCCAAAAAACTTGGCACAAGTGACAGCAAGAGGCGGGACGCAGGATGGAGCAAACTCTGCGTAGGTATCTGAACTGAGTTGACTGACTATTCCCGCAATCGCAGCAATGGCACGGAGAAGCTAGTGGACCGCCGTCTGAGGCTTTATGGTTGGCTCTAGCAATGAAGACGTAGAGATGCGAGCATTTCTTGCAGTCGTGTGCACCTATTGGAAGTGGAAGACTTTTGGTGTTTCATCTTTGTCATGATTCGGCATGCCGAATAGTCGCCGGTACGGGGCGCTTGCCGGAGCTGCCGCCACCGGACACGTGGGTGCCGATGAAACATGTGCGCGCTTCGTATCCTTCGTCATCACCGTCCGCATTGTGGCAACGTCGGATCTTATCTCGAACGCACTCACACCTCCCTCTCCCAATGGAGGATTATCGACCACAGGGGATGAATATTTTCCCGCATCTGGATCCAATCACGACCATTCTAATTGTCATCGCTTCCCACAGCGTTACAATGAAGGCGCCACTCGCTACGCCAAGCCAACAAGATCTGCGCAGCAGGCGAAGCACTGCCTGCAACAAGCGTCAGAGCGCAGATTTGGTGTCGCGTGCCTCTAGCGTCTTCTAGATTCGCCTCCCTTTCTTTTCTCTGCTTTCCGTAGACTTCCGGCCAGTCGTCCTCTTTCATCACATTTTCCCTTCGTTTGAATGGTCTGCCGCGTAATGTCGCCCGCCGCAGCTTCGCGCTGAGCATATAACTTTCAATACGGATCCGTACTGCTTCTAAGACTCCTCCCAAGACTCGTCTATGCGTGGCACTTAATGCTCTTGTGACGTCTTACCCTAACGGTTTGCGCGTTACATTCTCTTGTCACTCTCCTTTCATCTGTTCATCCTCTCTTTTCAGTTGAGCCTTTATTCTCGGTCACCGGAAATGAAAACAATGAATTTTGTCTTGCCGTCGAAGCGGCTGCTTCTGTCATATGTCTTCGATTGGATTATAATCATGTGAGTTGTTACCTGAAGAAGCATCCAGCGGAGGGTCATGCTCTCTTGAAGCCTAATCCCCACCCCCCAGTCTTTCACGCCTACACTAGGTCAGAGCTCATATGAGGGCAATGGTGACTAACATTCTACCAGAGCCATAGCAGCCGTTGGCGCAGGATGGAACTCAATTACGCCGGTAAAGATCTGTGCAAGGCGCATCCAAAGTTCTCGAGCTGATGGTGAAGCAGTTTCATCGTCCTTTTTCAGTAGTTGACCTCTCAATATCTTTTCCATTTGAAAAGCATGAAACTATTCCGACATGGCTTCTCATGGTCGTCTCTCTGGTAGTACCTGCAGCCATCATATTCATTGTGTGCTTGGTATTCGTTCCAGGCCCCACGGTCAGTACTACGACGCCAAAGGGACTCATTTGGAGAAGAAAGATTTGGGAATGGAATACAGGTTGGATGGGCCTTGCCCTTTCACTTGCGACAGCGTTCATGCTCACGCAAGGCATGAAATTGCTCTTCGGAAAACCGCGACCAGACTTACTTTCCCGCTGTCAACCTGACTTAGACCAGATACGTCGCGTCGAAGTCAGCACTGCCGGTCGAATCTATGATGCGTCTTGGGTTCTTGTCACTGGTGCTATATGCACGAACCAGGAAAGCGATATTTTGCAAGATGGCTTTAAATCGTTTCCAAGTGGGCATTCAAGCTGAAAGTCCAACTTCCTTGTAATATCAAAACTTGAGATGCTAACTGTGATACTCAGTCTCCTGGGCAGGACTTCTCTACCTGACACTTTTCCTTGCATCCAAGTTTGCAGTCGCAATTCCATTCCTACCTCCACGCCCCTTCAGCACGAACGGGGCATTCACCTCCGCTGCTTCACCATCCAATCTGAGGCCAAAATCGATACTGCCTACTCATGTCAAGCCTCCTATTGATTCGACGCTTTCCGGCCACACGCCCCCCGAGAATATCGTGCTGATCAGAAATCACGCAGCTGCACCACCAGTCTACACTTTGGTTGTCATTCTCGTACCTATTGGCTCGGCCATCTACATCTCTAGTACTCGCTTCACTGACTACCGCCACCATGGCTTCGACATTATATTCGGTAGCCTGATTGGAATTGTTTGTGCTTGGTTTAGCTTTAGGTGGTATCACCCCCCGATTCGACGTGGTGCGGGGTGGAGCTGGGGTCCAAGAAGTTACCAGCGTGCATGGGGAATTGGTGTCGGGGTAGGGGGATATGTTGGCACCGAGGGTTGGACCCATCGGACAGAGCCACAGGAAGAGGTCCATGATGGACCTGCGTTTAATGGAAATAAAGGAGTGGCCGATAGTGGGGAACAGGCGGAGCTACCGAGGACAACAGGAGACCGTGAGGTGTAATGTCTATTTACGCTCATGGCCGGATCATTTGGCACAGTTTGTGTGAAAACTTTGCCACTATTAGAGTCAAATGTAATAATTCTAGTATTAGAATGATCTCTTTTTCGCGTGTTTTTATTTGACAAGGAGGTAGTGACAGACACTTCTGGATGAATCCTAGATAGAAACTACGTCTTTGCTAGATTCGGCGCAGCTAGAGCACAGGTTGAGATAATCTTGTGCCCGGCTGAGCACCCCGTCGCGATTAGTGGTGTGGGAGGCGTCAAATCACGTGATTTGAACTTGAGGAGCCGCACGCTAGTCCCTTTATTGGTTGTGCCACATGCCTGACTAAGCTATACCGCACTTAGTAGTGAGCACCTCGTTCCGCTCTACAACTCCAACTGTCGTGGGTAACATGGCGGAATACTGGAAATCTACTGTAAGCGTAGCCTAATCTCTCGATTCCAACCACTCACTTACACATTCGCAGCCAAAGTACTGGTGCAAATTCTGCTCCGCCTACGTCAAGGATACCAAATTTGAGCGCTCAAATCATGAAGCCACAGGCCGCCACCAAAGCGCAATCCAGCGGTCTCTACGCGGACTACACCGGGACCAGCAAAACCAAGAACGGCAGAAACAACGAGCGAAAGACGAAGTCGCGAGGTTGAATGGGCTTGTGTCTAAATCAGATTCAGCGCCGGTTGGGCCTACAGCGTGCGAAGCTCGGGCTGGCTCGAAGCCTATGTATTCAAGAGAGCCGGAGAGGAAGGCCACACTTGAAGATAGGAAGAGACAGTGGAACCAGCTGACAGCCATGGGTATTACGGTGCCGGAGGAGGTGAGGGGCGATATGGGGATTGGAACTTGGCATGTGGTGAGCCAGAGGATAATCAATGAAGAAGACGACAAAAAACTGCTAAGTGTTGGTGTGCATAAGCGTAAGATTGACGAAGAAGATGAAGAGGTGATGGCTGCGGAAGAGACGATAATGAAGAAGGGGTGGGGCAGTACATACAAGTCCTATCCGGGAAAGATGGGCGGTGGCGACGCCGACATAGATAGACTTTTTAAGAAGGTTAAAAAGCCCGCTATTAAGAAGGAGGCGGACGTTGCACTAGAGCCTGAGATTAAGACGGAGGAATCGGGGGTGAAAGGAGAGGCTGAGGAGAGCGTCCTTCAAAATATTCCAACCGAAGAAGAACCGACTGCAAATCCGAAAGAACCGACCTGCTCCGAAAGGCGGAACCTTGAACAGACCAGGGATGTCGCAGCAAGGACTGAAGAAGAAACTTCGACAGAGGGCTTCAAGAGGATAGTCAATCCCGGAGGTGCCCTCACCACTAACCTTGAGTCTAGCACACTAGCCAAGGCCGGGGATGGCGGTCCTACTCCAGCAGTTGTATTCAAAAAACGGAAGAAAATCGGGCGTTAAAAGTGAGCTTGGTATCGACTGCCACGCAAGAACGATTTTGGCATACGATGTGGAAGGTCACTTGGTAATAGAGTGCTCGTTCAGACTCTGCGGGAGCTGGAGATCCAAGATTTCCGTCCCAGGGTCTTGCTCCTTCTGGTTACTGAACTGGAGGCAGATGTGAGGTAGTCTTCAGCCAGACGAGCTAGCGGCCTTTCACTGCGATTTTTGGCTACTGGCCTCTTACGTTGCGGTGGTTGGTAAGGCCCATGGTACGCTACAGACCCTTAAAACTGAGCTCAGCATTGGATCTAAATAATACTTGAGTCTAAATATTCCCAGTGCCTTGAGTTGACACCGTGAAGGCATCTGCGAGATCGACGCCGCTAAACCCTAATTGAAACCTGGTCCACCCCAGCGCCAAGAACGACAACCTCAAACTCGCGTCAACCGACGCGGCTAACGGCCGACGTGCATCCACCCACACCACAGTCTTCCACCTCATCGGCCTCTCTGTGCTCTCCATGTTCCCCTCTGAGCATGCTTGCCGTATTTAGACAACATCCACGACCATGCATCTCATCAAGCCACTGTGGTTGACGCACCCAGGTATCTTCACCTCTGACCGCATTAACAGCCTCACTAGGCCGATTAGAGGGAACTGCACATGGCTGACCTATCCTTCGTGTACACAGGCGAACTCAAGGACTTCGAAGTATACAGCTGCCACGTTTCCCCTGATGGATCGCGCCTCGTAACAGCTGCCGGAGGTTCGTTATCCTCGTCCTTGGAACTGCTGCCCTGCGGAGTTTGCACGCGATGCGCCGCGTCGAGGAACAACCACAACTGACAGCGCGATGCAGATGGTCACGTGCGAATATGGTCCACTGAGGCCATTCTCAATTCTGCGAACCCTGAGTATACGAAGCCTAAGCAGCTTGCGGCCATCAGCCACCACTCAGGCACCATCCACGCTGTTCGCTTTTCGTCTAACGGGAAATACCTTGCATCAGGCGCAGACGACAAGATTGTCTGCGTCTACGCCCTAGACCCGCACGCGCCTACACACGTTTCTACATTCGGTGGGTGTGCATGTTCACACTGCACGGGGAAGCCGCTGACGAAGTCGCAGGGTCGAATGAGCCGCCGCCGGTCGAGAATTGGCGAGTCCTCCGCCGCCTTATCGGGCACGACAATGATGTCCAAGACCTCGGGTGGTCTCACGACTCTTCAATACTGGTCTCCGTGGGGCTGGACTCGAAGGTTGTGGTCTGGTCGGGACACACTTTCGAAAAACTAAAGACATTGTCGAACCATCAGAGCCATGTCAAAGGCATTACCTTTGATCCTGCGAACAAATACTTTGCAACTGCAAGCGATGACAGGACTATCAAAATCTACCGCTTCACTTCTCCGCCTCCAAACGCAACTCCCCAGGATCAGGTCAACAACTTCATGCTGGAACACGTGATTACAGAGCCCTTCGCACTGTCACCCCTAACCACGTACTTTCGTCGATGCTCGTGGTCGCCCGATGGCGCACACATCGCGGCGGCGAACGCTACGAATGGACCTGTCAGCTCTGTCGCAATTATAGCTCGTGGAACGTGGGATGGAGACATTAACTTGATCGGTCACGAAGGTCCCGTTGAAGTGTGTGCCTTTTCTCCTAGGATGTTTCATAGAGATCCACCAAGACCGGACAACATTGATGCAAATGGGAATTCTTCACAGCACTCGGTGACCGTCGTTGCGTGTGCTGGCCAGGACAAGACCCTTAGCATCTGGAATACGAGTTACGCCCGACCGTTCATAATTACGCAGGAGCTGGCTATGAAATCCATATCCGACCTTGCTTGGGCGCCTAACGGAGAGACGTTGTATATCACAAGCTTGGATGGAAGCATCATGGCTATGGTATTTGAACCTGGAGAGCTTGGCTATCCGGCATCGTTACATGAGAATGAGAAGTCCTTGTCAAAGTTTGGCGCAGGCAGAAGAGTTGGCATTGTTGAGGGGACAGATGCATTACTACTTGAAGAAAGCAGCAAGGCTGGAGAACACAAAGCTGTTCAGGGCAGAATGGGCGCCCTGATGGGGGATGGCGGTGCTCATCACTCTGCGCCAGTCACTAATGGTACGAATAGTACATTACCTGCTCTTACGAACGGCTCTGCGATCACTCAAACACCAGCCGCTCCGACAGAACCCCCACCGGACCAAAGAGTGGAAAAACTAAAGCAGCGTGTCACCGTTACTAAAGACGGTAAGAAGCGCATAGCGCCTATGCTTGTGTCATCGTCTTCCGGGATGGGGGAATCGTCCCTGCCTCAAACGCAACTTATATCTACGACCGCTACAGCGAGCGCACGGAGTGATAATCCCCACAATATTCTAGACCTCTCGAAACCATACGATGGATTCCCGAAAGGTGGTTTAGCTTCTATGGTAATTGGAAATAAGAGGAAATTTGCTGAGATAGAGGGGGACGAAGCTCGACAAGTTGAGAGACGACTGCTAAACTCTGCCCGGAGCGGGGGGGCTGCTATCGTATTTAACAGTGAAAATGGTGTTATCCCACCAGCTGCGGCCGCCTCAAGACCCACAGACACGGAGTCGCCGAGAGTCCTCCGGCCAGCAATTGTCAATCCTTCGTTGAGTATTAGTCAGGTGCGTTTGGCAGTGCCAAAGTTGAGGAGCGTCATTGTTCGGACAATGGACGGCAATGAGCCTCCTTCGGCCAATGGCGTGGATCCCAGTACGGGCGGGAAAACCCAAAACGAGGACACCGTCATGTTAGAAGCCAAGAATGCTACGGGCCCTTCCCGGACCGGACGTCCACAAGACCATGACCCAGCAAGAATTAATTGCACCAAAAAGGGACAGTCACTCTGGCAAGATTTCCTACCAAAAGCAGTACTACTCGTTACAGGGAACGTTAATTTCTTTGCTGCAGCATGCGAAGATGGATCCATATACGCATGGACACCTGCGGGCCGACGAACACTCAATGCCTTGATCATGGAAGCGCAGCCTGTTATTATGGACTGTCGAGGCTGGTGGCTCATGTGCATAACAGCAGTGGGAATGTGCTATGTATGGAACTTGCAGTCAATGTCCTCGCCTCACCCACCGATATCCCTTGCGCCCATACTGGACATCGCCGCACACACCCAAGGACCACATCTTACCCGATCTCCCGGCATCATCTTCGCCCGGCTGAATTCAGAAGGTCGCATCATTGTGGCTATGTCTAATGGCGATGGCTACACTTACTCGCCAGACATGTATATTTGGCAGCGCATATCTGAACCTTGGTGGGCTGTGGGAAGCCAATACTGGAATACAACGGATTCATCGGTCAGTAATGTCAAGTCATCAGCCGATAAAGCGCTAGCAAAGGAGAAAGATGACCAAGTGTCTATTGAGAATGTATCCGCTGGTATCATTCCTATGCTCGAGCGCAACACAACGAATCAATTCCTGCTCCAAGGTCGCGCCTTCTATCTCCAACGTCTTATCAAAGCCCTTATTTCAGCTGAGGGTTACGAAACCTTCGAGGCTTGCGTTTCAGTTGCCCACCTCGAGAACAGGGTTGCAGCTGCGAGAACTCTTGGCGCACGGGAAGAGTTCAAAATTTATCTTTCTATGTACGTTAAGAGGATTGGTGCTGAGGGCATGAAGGGCAAGATTGAGGAGCTGTTGAGGAGTTTGACGGGGGATCTGCTTGCTGAAGGTGCGGATGCGGAGAAGGCCGAGGATGAACTGATCTGCGGGTGGAGAAAAGAAGAACTGCTCAGGGAGGTTGTGCTGATACTTGGTAAGTCTACCGTCGCTCTCATGAAGTCGGGAATCTAATGTTCGGTTCAGGCAAACACCGCGATCTCCAGCGCATAACGGTGCCATACGCACGGCTGCTCGGCGTCGTGCATGAGCGGCAGGATGACCACGCTATGATTACGGACGCGTAGAATACCGGTTGGATCTACGCGGAGGCGTTTTGGTTTGGGTCCGGGCAGAAAAGCATTCACGGAAGTGACATGGGTATTCATAGTGTGCGATGCTCCCATAGAGCAATGCTTTTGTTCGAATAGATAAGGTCGGAATTGTAATAGTAACCATGACATATACGTTGTCAGAACAAAAAGGTGGACGTGGTGTGGACAAGAAGACCAAAAGCTTTCCCAAAAACATAGCAGTCGCAGATTGCCCATTCTCTGATTTTCCTACCCCGATTTGTCTTGATATAATATTACCTGCTGCTAATTTACTTCTGCTAGCTTCTGGACCGCAGTTGATAGTAAATCAGATATTGAGTACAGGCTGGTTTTGCAATAACGAAGAGTCCAGAGATCGCGTCTTCTTAGTGTGGAGAACTAAAAAGTGTTTTCGGCTACGTGACCAATTGGCCGCCACGAGCCACATGACACCTCGGCCCATACGCAGCCTCTTCTGCACCGCCACGCCTAGCCCAGTTTTCGTTCACCGCTCCCGAGGTCGTCGGGGTACTCACACACTTGACCGTTCACCTGCTGAGCCACACTTGTGCTGCAGCTGCTCAGCTTGCAACTCACCGCACCCTTCCCTGCCCTCCGTTAGATGGGCCCGCCCAAATGCAGCCATCAATTGAGATAGAGAGCCATGACGTATTGGCCCATCTGCTCGCCCTCTGTCTTCGCCGCCACCAAGCAGACGCGCCCCGGCAGTCCTCAGACGTCGGACGACGGCGTCCAGCCCGACCAGGAGCCTCATGGAGGAGAGAGCGATGAAACCTCCGAGGATGATGTGTCGGGAGAGATGATTGGCATCAAAGTGACGCGCAGCGGGCACATGTTTGCTACCATCACGCGTTCGACCCTAACGATATGGCAGACCAAGCCAACGGCCGTCCTTGCCTCGGTCCTGCGCTCCGACCAGTCCTTGAAGACATACGGCCCCAATGTTAATATCCTGCTCCGCCCAGACTCCCAGATCTTCGTCGTACAAACGTCGCTCGGCTTTCTCATCACGTATTCCCTCGCGACCGACCCCACGTCTCGCGTCTACAAGACGCAGTTTGCAAACACTATCGGAGGAGGGCATTCGAGACGGCAGAGTGGGGTCGCAGGCTTCAAGATCCAGCGCCAGCACGACACAAATGCGGGGCCCGGCGAAGGCAGCGGAATCAAGGAGCTCAGTCTCCGTTTCCGCATGGTCATCCGCGTCGACGCTGGCATCGCGCGAGCATTGGCCCTGGACGACGAGCTCATCGTTGCGACGGAAAAGCCCGCAGCAATCCAGTGCATTCGCTGGGCCCCCGACAGCAACGGCAGCCAAACGAGCACCGAGCTGATTAGTCGGATGACTTGGCTGGGGAAAAAGACGACAATCATTGACATGATCCATGATCGCCCCATGAACCTGTCGACCTGGATTACGGGAGACGGCAAAGCTTTCGCGGTTCAACGCCTGCCCCCCAACACCCTTCAGGAAGGGAAACCGCACCATAATCTTTTCAAAGGCCACGGCTACCACATCCCGCGGACTGAGGTCGAGTACGGTGTCAAAGCTGCCATCAACGCGAGGTTTTCATTGCTCGCCGTTGGATGTGCTAATGGCGATATATGCGTGTACACAGCGCGGGACTACACTGGCAACATACCTTTATCACACAAACTACGCCCCAATGTCTCAACTCCAGGGAGACTGTCAGTATTAACCTACTCCCCGGACGGATATTGTCTTTTCGCAGGCTACGAGCACGGGTGGGCCATGTGGAGTGTCTATGGTAAGCCTGGTGCAACCAGCTACGCTACAGACCGCTCCCTGTCAAAAACGAATGAGGAAGGATGGCTCCTTGGCGTACGGGATGGCTTTTGGATTGGTGGTGGAGCTGAGCTCCTCCTTCTCAGCAACCACGATAATCGTCTATTCTTGCTTGAGATGGCTCGCAGTGCCATCACTGGATGCTTCTCTTCCTCCAATGTCTCACGGTCGCTGATGCAGACCAGCTCTGGATTCATGATTTACCGCGGTTATGATTTGCCTGACCTTACCACCATCTCAGCAGATGTGTCTCTGTGGCACCATGTCCAAGTCCCCGCCCATTACCTGGTAGATCAATGGCCGATTCGGAGTGCAGCCATTTCATCTGACGGAAGATATGTCGCCGTTGCGGGTAGACGAGGTCTCGCTCATTACAGTGTCAACAGCGGCAGATGGAAAACATTCGACGACCCATTTATGGAAAGTGAATTCACCCTGCGTGGAGGCATGTGTTGGTTCCAGCATGTTTTGATAGCGGCCATTGAATCACACGACTCTCACGAGGTGAGCATTCTCAATCCCATGGAAGAGAAGCCTTGTAATTATGTATTGACTTCACATTTTCTAGATTCGGATATATTCCCGTGAACTGACTTTAGACAACGACCATGTCATGCATACCCAGCAATTACCCGCTCCTATTGTCCTGATTGCCCTGTCTGGAGAAGACTCACTCCTTGTCTACACGTACGACAACATCCTATATCACTACATTATTAGTGTGTCCGACGCCACCGTAAAATTGGTTCAGGTTGGGCAGATTGCTTTGCACGGCATCATCCGCGCACCCCCTCGTGTCCGAGCGTTGAGTTGGATACTGCCTGAGGATCAGATTCGTACGTGCCTATAGAAACTCGGTCCTTAGGAAGGGCTGACTATTATGACAGACAATGGCGATCCCTCGCAAGATGTTGCGGTTGCTACCATATTGTTTCTAGTCGATGGCAAGCTCGTGTTGCTCCAGCCAACGACAACCGAAGGCGGAGAGCTTAAGTACGAGATGCGCATCATCGCACAGAATGTGGAGACGTATGCGCTCATGCGCGATCATCCTGCATTCGCCCTAGAAACGCACGAAGATTCCTTGCCGCCGAGTCCCTCTGTAGGGCTGGCGATCAACGATTTGAATGGGCACGATCTCCGCGACTCGCTTTGGTTTTTCGATGGTCGTGACGTACGGGTATGGATTGACATGCAAGACGTCTTATCCTCGGCATCAATCGAACTCGGTCGGGAACTGCCCACGCCCGTCAAGATTCCTGTCGACTTCTATCCGCTTTCCGTACTCATCAACAAGGGTATCGTTTTTGGCGTCGAATCAGAACTGGTACAGCGGAGAGACACCAGCTTCGCCTACCTACGATTCGGAACAAGGGTATGTTGGGGGCCGAATCACAGCCAATCGATTAATTAATTCTGTGTGGCTAATTCTCATGCAGACTCACCTCTTCCTTCCTGCATTGCTGCGCTACCATTTGGCGCAATACAATTCACCAGCAGCACTGCACTTGAGCCACCATTACCAGCATCTGCAGTATTTGCCTCATGCTTTAGAAATCTTACTACATGAAGTTCTAGACGAAGAGGTGGACACAGCGCCGCCGCCGGAGCAAGCGCTTTTACCGAGCGTGCTGTCATTTTTAAGCTCATTTCCGCAGTATCTTGATATTGTCGTACAGTGTACGCGCAAGACCGAAGTGCGGCTATGGCGAACGCTATTCTCAAATCTGCCCCCCCCTCAGGAACTGTTCGAAGAATCGTTGCAGAAAGGGAGCCTAAAGACTGCGGGAGGATATCTTCTTGTTCTTCACACATTCGAGGAACTCAGTTCAACGGGCGATGAAGTGGTGAGACTGCTACAGCGCGCAAAAGAAGAGCAGGATTGGGATCTCTGTAAAGAACTATCGCGATTCCTGATGGCGCTGGATGAGTCTGGAGCGACGCTCCGGCAGACGTTGGAGTTGGTGGAGCTGAGAAGCCCGTCAGCAGCTAAACCAGAATTGCAGCCTCACTTCTCGTTTAATTCGGGTAGGCTAGGTGTACCTCTGCGCGGAAGAAGTAGTAATACCAATGGGAGAGGAGTTGGCATGGGCATCGAATTTTCGACAGGTTCGAGGAGTGTGAGCAGGAGCAGTGGAGGCAGTAACCGTAGTCCAACGAGTACGGGTGTGGAGGAGGGGGATTATTTTAGGGAGGGAAGCAGCGCGAGTGTCACCTAATAGTACCCTATAATCATCCTGCGCTCAGGATTTGATTTACCATCAACTGCAATGGAGAAGCTATCGAGAGAGATGCGCGATAGGCCAATCCGAAGGCAAGACAGATCAGGAAGGATTAACAGAGGAGAGAAATATGCAATCCCCTCCTGCCCATCTGGTACCATCACAGGCAGCGCACGCAGCAAAGCCCCTCTTTGCTTCACTGTTTGCTTTCTGCGGTCGCTACCTGGGTACTGACGTCGGACAGCCTTTGCGGGGGATGCGCACTGTCGGCATTAGCATGGAGAGGTGTCACACCTAGTGAGAATCATACGCCATAGGTGATACATTCCAAAGGTTGACGTGTTGTTTGAGTATTCGACTCTGGTGATGGAGAATTGCTTTTTTGTTCTGGAAGATAGCGTGGGGAGCATTCCGATAGGGCTGGCAGGCCGGAGAGCGCTAACTGCTAGTGCGACGCGGGAACCAAAAGAGCGGAAGAGATGGAGAGAGAGAAGCTTGGCTTCAGCTCATGCACATCCAAGGCGGTGTTGCGGTGATTGGCGAGGCGAGCATGTTTTGCTTTGTCCCCGCTTGGCTGGGGTGGTGATTGGAGCAACCGGGGAACTGGCGAAGAAGAAGAGTCTGGGCAATAAATTCCTCATGTTCATCAAAGCGGTCTGGCAAGGTCGGCATTGCTTTTGGGCGGGTTGAGCTGTAAGCCTGCACGTGACGGAGACGACGTTGTTTCTGCCCTTCGGTTGCCAGCAGCGATGGAGCATTTGTGAGGCGAGAAAGCATACCATGGCGTCTCCGCGCCGGCCAGCAGTTATTGCCCTGACTCCGTCTTTGCGAGAGATGAGAGCCGTGGAAACGCCCTCGTACGAAGTTTGGGAGTGATGCCCATTTGCCTTTCAGGCCTAGTGCAGATTGAGTATGTGCCTGCGCCTCGCTGCCGACGGTTGCTGTGACCGCTTGTCTGAGCCCCATCCCAACGGCACCACACTGCCCTCTCACAGGGCCAGGACCGGGACAGGGGACGTGGCTGCAGCATGCACTGCGATACGATGGATCCCGTCGTCAATCGAGCGCCGCCGCTGGCATCTGCCGTGGGCTTTGAATCCATCCATGCATCACAAGGAGGCCGCCAGGCACTTTAATACTCCTCGCGACCCATGCCCGTTGCTGGCGGCCACGACCACCACGCATCAGAACTCAACCTCACCATTGTCGCAGTTACTCTAGCTACTCTAGTTACTACTCTAATAGCAAGGGCTGACGAGGTATGGTGCACACGTCCACATCATCCAGCGCCGCTCTCCGCCGTCCACACTATCCACACATCCTTTGAAAAGTCGCCGACTGCTGCTGTCACGAAAATGATGTCCGCTCCCCCGCCATACAGCACCCCCCCCGCCCTCTTTTCCTCTGACCACCACCGTCTGCGTGCAGCGACCTCCGCTTTGTCGCCCGCATCCACTGACTCTGGCTCTGATTCGACCGCGCAGTGGGCCTCCATGGTGTCCTGCCAGTATCCCACTCCCACTACTAACAATCCCACAACCGCCCGACCGCCGTTACGGACATCAATGAGCCCCTCCGCCAATGAGAGCCATGACTTCACCTTCATCACGGGCAGCAAGCCCGACGACTTCAAGGACAAAGTCGTCATGACTACCGTCCGCAAGCGCGCCATGGGAAGCTACCTCGAAAAGGAAAAGAAGTCGAGGCCCTCCGTCCAGAGGACGAGGTTGAATAGCGAGGATTCCACAAGGTCACGGGCCAGCATTGGGAGTGACCAGCAAGACGACACCATCGCCAACAACGACGCCTTGCGCAATTTGCGGTGGGTGAAGAGGCCTAGCAGGCGGCCTTCGTCCCCCATTCGGTCACCAGCTTCTAGCAATGCCAACCTGCAATTGATGCCCACCTCCAAGGCTCAGATCACACGCCTTCCCCCATCCATCGACGTGGTCCTTCCCTCGGCGCCCATGGTCGAGGGAATGCGGCCCGGTCGATTGATGTACGACAAGAACCCCGTGGCTGCCTTCCAGTCACCAGTCTTTCAAGTCTTCCCTTCCATCGGCAAGCCCTTGGATCCGTTCAAAACGATGCACCAACCGCAGCACCCAGGCGTTTCGGTGGAGGAACTCAAATTTCATTGTATGTGCTCCGTCATACTCGTCCACCTTCGCTAACCAACCCCCCCCCCCCCCCCAGGCTCTCGATTCTTCGGGACTAGAGCAATGGGCCGGCATTGGATTCCAACGCTGGTCAAATCGCCACACGCATTTCTGAGCACCCTGTGCATAGCATCTGCCCACCACGATGCCATAAGCAGCAGATCGGCCGAAAGTTTCCAGACTCTAGCGCTGCGCCAGGAAGTCATCCATCTCATAGGCCGCAACATTCTCGATCGGGAGCAATGCGTTAGTGATTTCAACATCATCGCCCTCACTCAGCTCATCTGCAGTGAAATAATTGCAGGGGAAAAGGGCGCCCTCGGATACCATGAGGGGGGCATTGAAAAGATGGTGAATCTGAGGGGAGGCCTCCGTCAACTTGGTGTCAACGGGCGATTGGCTTCGACGTTATCCTGGTTATCTCTCGAATCCGCCATCCTTCGTGAAGAGAAGCCCCGCGCCATGTACGCCGACTTCTGTACATCTTACCCAGTGAAAACCTACCAGCCTACGGCGACGATCCCCGAGTCCCCAATTTTCTGCCCGCGCGATGACTATGTCACGATTAAGAGGTCGCAGAACCGGTCCCAGAGATGTTCTTCGCGGACAATGGATATCCTGACCCAAATCCGCATGATGACTGAGTTTTTTTTGAATGAAACGGCAAAGAGCCGACAGAATGAGCAAACCCTCAAGAACTTGTACAAAAAAATCACAACACAATACCAACCAGTATCTGAGCTCGCCAAAGATAATGTTCTCACTCCGAGCGACTGGACGTACGAAGCCGTTCGCATCGCATCTATACTCCAAGCAACTGCAATCATAAAGCGCATCCCACTTTCCGAAGCGCTCAAATACGCAGCCCCACCACCACTCTACACCCCGGCTCCGAGCTCCTGCGCCCCATCTCCATCACACGTCTCACCAATAACTACCTTCCGACACGATTCTCCAGTGACCAACTTCTCAACGTCGCCTTCCTACGTAACTAGTCCATCATTCTCAAACACTACTCCCTCTAACTTCTTCCCCCTAAACAACCAAAAACCCCCCCTTTCCTCCGCACTAACTCCATCTTCATCGTCCGAGAATCTCAGTAACCTGTTCTTTCCACCCGCTCCCACACCAAACCCTGCGGGGCCATCCGCGCTCCTTATCTCTCTTAAAACCGCAATTGACTCATCGGACCTCTCAGACTGCTGGTCCGACATGGCGGGTGTGCTTTTGTGGATCGGTCTAGTAGCTGGAGCTACAAGTCACAAGTCAGACAAAGTTGTCAAGAAATGGTTTTCGGCACTTGCGGTTAGGTGTAGTATTGTGCTCTGCTTTGAGCATCCTGAGGCGGTACATTGTACCCTATTGAAGATGGGCGAAGTAATTGAAGGGGTCGGATTCCGAAGTGGAAACGAGGCTATTACCAGAAGAGAGGGTGTAAAGGACACTGGTGCTGGTGCGAAGGCTGTGGGGACTAAAGCACCGATCAGTGGGAAGAAGAGGAGGTTGTAATTCAACGCTTTGCTATGAATACTAAAGGTTCCATGATAGGCGTATGGTCAAATGATGTTGGATCAAGCTCTTTTCAGCGTGGCAAACTTCGGAAGAAAATGTCTGGGGCCGTGGAATCGCCGCCACACGTCGATCTGGGGGAGGTACGATCCGTGCACACATAGGGCTGAGTAAGGCTGGATTTTCATGAATCATGGCATGTTATCGCCTCGGGGCTCTAGAGAGAGCTGAGGATGAGATACGAGATCTACGGTTAAGGTGCGACTGTGCCAAGCTGGTTCGGTGGTTAGGTTCAACGTTTTGCTCTCGGCTTGTTCCAAGCCTGGTCTCCTTTCGCTTCCGTACTTGCCTTTCTACTTCATTAATGTTTGTTGACCTTTGCTAATCTCGGTCTGTCTGTCTTTGCTACTATACTTGGGGAGCTTACTGTAAGATGATTGGGAGTGGAGTTCTAAGGAGTTCTGGATACTATTAAGATTCGGCCTCAAGGATACCTGAGTTGGGCGTCTAGGAAAGAAGCCGCTCTTGCCCAAAATTTGACACTTAGGATTTAATTCAACCACTCATATTTTAATAGACACCTCAAGCGATGCGAAATATTTGCAATGCAAGTCGTAACTTCATAGATCACTGCTTGCCCCGTTAAGTGAGCCATCCAAAGGTGGACGGGATCGCTACGCATTTCACCTATCCAAGAAACCTGAAATCCCTTTGATCTTCAATGCCCTAACTCCAAAGCCTAGCCTATCGTAATCTATCCATACTTAACATTCGTGACGGTGCCATCTTCGCCGACGTGAATGTTCAAACGATCGGGCTTGAAATCCATGGTGCTCATACTATCAGGCTTCAGAACGCGGTGTTCTTTTGGAAGATCTTGTTTCGCGAACGTCTACCACTCTTAGTCCCCCACACACACGCACACGCACAAGAGGACTGAGAGAAGGGGGAGGGGAATATACCATATTGTCATGAGCATCGCCCAACTTCTTGCCCATCAGCTTGTTTGACCAGTCTTCGCTCGAAGATCCATCTTTGGATTGGATTCCCGGGACAACGAGAGGCATCTTGGGGATGTTCGGTTGGGTATATGTCCGTATAGCAGGGGGATGTTGCTTGAATTTCTGGAAATACGGTCTGAGCCGTAGGGGGTTAGTCGTTGTGTGGATTGTTTGCTAGTTGTGATGGGAGGAAGATGGTTCAGGCGGTGCAATCAAGTATTTATACCGGCTTCACAAGAATTTCTTGGTTGTTGGTGCAACTGTTCCCGCCAATTAGTTGTGCGGTTGGTCATATGATGGTGCGTGGCGTGGCCAACTGTGACGTCAGCACTTTCGCTGTTGAGAGGGGATGATCGGATGGTGGGGTATCTTCACTTCGCCTTCCTGCCAGAGCGACTTAAGCGGATAGCAAGACAGAGAGAGTGAAAGAGAGAAATGTCAGTTCGCCCAGTAGACCAAGTTACAAATGAATGTGGACTATAGTTGCGCGGTCTGTTTCTGCTCAAGTTTCATTGATACCACCGTCGTACAATCTAGAATACACTCTCATTTACCACAATTCAATCGACTTTCTGTACTCTCCATGACCCTCGTCTTAGAGCAGCCTACGGCAGCCCTCTTCCCGAATTCACCGCATCAGCAAGCTGGCTTGTATTCGGCCGATTCTCCGCATACCGCTCGTAACTATCCCAATACAGACCCTCGTCGCTCGTTGTACTCTTGACGCTCGGCTCCGCTTCAATCGCACTTGTCCATCTAGCCCATCTAGTTCCTTCCTCGGGCTCTGGCCAACCTCTGTATGGGCCCAACACCCGCCGTAACCTAAGCACCCACGGGGCAATCTGCACGTCCACGAAGCCCAGTGTGCGACCAAAGAAGAAGGGACCTTCAGGATCGGCGGCATCAACGAGCTTGCTGATCTCGTTGCGGAGCTCCGTTGCGTGGTTTACCTGATCGCCGGAGTCCTGGGCCTGGAGAAGGCGGTAGAAGCACGGAACAATGAGCCGGTTGATATGATCGGTCCAGAGTCTACAGGTAGCGCGTGCTTGGGGATCAGGAGGAAGCAAAGCGGGTCCTGTTCCAAGATCCTCAAAGTACTCCATTATTACAGTAGACTCGTGTGTGGACCAGGTGGGGCCATGGCGGATTGCTGGGACTAGGCCTCTTGGATTGATCTCCAGTAAAGATTGTGGTTTCTTGTATGGGTCAACTTCGATGTATTGATAAGGGAGGCTTTTGAATTCGAGCGATATCCAGACCCTCTGCACGAAAGGACTAGAGCAGGGATGGGTTAGTTGACAGCAAGACAGTCAATTGACGTCATGTCACAAAGGAGCATGTCTGAATAGGGATTGTCAACAATAGAGAAATGAGTACATACCAGAAGCAACTGCCAAATAGCTTCAAGTCATCTTCTTTAGAGTGGTTTTTAACCGTGACGAGAGCATTTCCGGTGGCTCTCTTGTGGTAGGTTTTCCTTTGGGGGGCACCGCCCTGATTTGCGTCAGTCATCTTGAAGCACAAGATGGAAAAAAAGAAAAGACGCAAGGGAATGGGGGTATCGGTGCCGGCCGTGCGACGAGGGGACCCCGCAAAGTCCCGTGAATCTCCGCATCTAGATTATGACGTGATCCGCGCATAGTGGAGCAAAGGTGCAGCCACAGGCATGTTTGTAGTCGTCGCAAGAAAATAGTGAGCGAACATACCTGCACCTTCTTTTTGTCCTTTTCACCCTTCATCACCCACCTAATGACACTGTTCTTCTTCACTCTGTCACTCTCGTCAAGAGTATGCTTGTGTGGACCAGCCACCCCGTCGCCTTTTCCATTTCCCCCGTTGCCATTGACTCGCTGGATGGTGTAGAACTTCTTGCCTGGTGGCGCGGGTGCAGACTGATTCAGTGCCAGGGGCGGAGCAATGGTGGATATACCCCACGGGCTCACCTGTGCCGGGGCTGATGCCTGTGACTGGGGGAAGAAGGCAGTTGCATGCAGGGTGTCCACGGGGGGCTGCTGGCCCGTCTGCTCCGTGAGCTCGGCGCCATCAAAGTACTCGGTGATCTTGATCTTCACGTCGCACAAGTCTCTTTCTCGCGCCACACGCTTGCGCTTCTTCTTGTCGGGGTCTGTAGACTTCTTAGTGCCGGGCGGGCGGCCTTTGAGGCGGCAGTCCCAGTAGTGGGAGACAAAACGCTTGCGCTTGTGCCGCTGGGTCGAGCGGTGGGAGTAAACGTTGTCAATGTGGGGGAAGTAGGTTTGAAACTCGTTCTCGGTCAGCGTGATGGTATCGTCGACGTGGAACAGCTTGGCCCGCCACTCGTCCAGGTTCGGGGGCGCTGCGATCAGCTTCAACCCCTCGAACTGCCTTGTGACGGGCGGGTCGTCGGGCTCGAGGGCCTGCGCAAACTCGGTCTGCGGCTCTAAGCCCGCGGCCTGTATCTGCGGCGGGACTCGAGGGATCGCAGCAGGCAACGGTGGTGGTGGAGGAGGAGGAGGAGCGGGGGGTGGAGGAGGGGGCGGCGCTCGCAGGCGCTGGTGCTGGTGCTGTTGGGCCGGTGCTGCTGCGATCAAGCTGAAGCGATTTGACCCATGGTCGTGCTGGTAGCCACTGGACACAACGGGCTGGTACGGTCCGGGTGTCTGCGCGGACTCGAATGGGTTGCCGACGTGGTATCGTGGCTGCTGAAAGAGGCCATCGCTGGCATCGTGAGAGATGGCCTCCAGGCCCTGCAGGCTAGGGGCGAGCGTCTGGAGGTGGTGGTGCAGCGCGCCGGGTGCCGACTGGTGCAGCGCCTGCAGTTCTGCTGGCTGGAGAGTGCGCAGGGCGGGTTGCAGGTGCAGCGCGACCTCGGATTGATTCATGGCTGTCCTTGTGTCGCTGCTTTAACCCTGACGACGACTGACTTCCAGCGCGCCAAGCCTAGATTTGTGAGGGACGGCTCTGCTCCGAATTCTCTGAGAAAATGGGTCCAAGCATCAATCTTGGGTGATGATTACGTTCTTTGTCAGACGTCACAATCAATCCAAAGGGCGGAGAATCATTATTTATTCGTCGTCTAGCACCACCAACGCCGTGCCCATGCCAAGCAGAAGACGCACCAGACCTTACTACCCACCCCCCCCCCCCAGAGTACTACCCTACTCTCCCGGCAACAAGTTACTCTTCACAGCGAACATCTTTGTGCTCACGCTGGCTGTGAAGCCGTCCACCTGCCGTGCATACTGCTCCACCTGCCGTGAGTTGAGCAGCACCTCCAGTCTGCTGGGCTCCTGAGGCAGCTTGAAGAGCCTCTGCCACTCGTCCTCTGGGAGCAGAGGCTGCTTCGCGGCAGCCCGTGCCGCGTTCTCCGCCTTCCTCTTCTGCTGCCACGCCGTGATCTTTGCCTGCTCTCGGCCAAGCGATCGTTGGTAGTATTGATGGTTGTTGAGCTCCGTGTGGTGGTTCTCAATGCTCTCGAGGAGCAGGTCACACGTCTTCTCCAGGAAGGGGTCGATGGAAAGGTCGAGCGAGTCGAAGTTGGGATATAGGGGCGGTTGCGGCGTATTCGGGTCCTGTTGCAGTGCGGCGAGATTGGGCGGGAAGGCAAGCTCCTCCTTGGGCGCATCGGAGGGCAGCTGGTGGAGCAGTGCGGTGAGCAGGTGCGAGTTGTGGATGGCCAAGGGCAGCTCGACGAGAATGTCCTGGTAGCGGAGGCCGCTCTTCTGGAGGCTCTCGGTGGTGAACTTGCCCTCCTTGTACGCCGCCATGAACGCGGGTGACAGCCGGAAGGCGCGCAGGCTCAGGCTCCCCTGCGAACTCCTGCTCACGTCGTGCACCAGCGCCACCGTCCGCTCGTTGAGCTCCTTCTGGTAGAAGAACTGATTTTCGATCGTGTTCGCGTTGACGAAGTTGCCCATGCTCGTGCTCGTGTACCAGCCGACGTTATTCGCGTCCACGTTCACCTCCCGCAGGAACTTGATCATCTCGTTCTGGTATGCCGCGTTCGATTTTGCGCGCGGGGCCGCAGCCGCTAGGTTCGACGCCGAGTCCTGGTGGCCATCCGCAGCAGGCACGTCGACGGTGGGGAAGGGGAAGCTGTTTGTGATTTGGAGGGTGCTGTTCACGTCCATGCCAACAAGAGAGCCCGTCGCCGTTGTGGGGAACGCCTGCGCCGAGTGCTTGATGATTTTCATGACAACCAGGGCTTCGACCTGCACCGCACGAAGCGGGGAATCCTTCAGCAAATCAGCCATAGCGTCGAAGAATGGTGGCACGCTTTGGGACGTCGTGGCGGGTCCAAAGGTTAGACTTGGAGGTTCGTGAATTTCGGTTGGGTTGCCAAGATATTCGCAGGTTAAGCGAGAAGTCACGTGTTAGGGTTATTGCTCCGGTATCTAGCGTCTCTACCTTAGGCATGCCTCCAATATGTTTGTATATGTGATAACAGCAATCTAGGGTATTCTGTCCAACCAGCCATGCAATTCCAGCAGATGCTTAACCCCTTCCTCCACAATCCCAAAACGCCACTTGAAAAGCCATCATGCACCCGCTTATAACATCTCCTCGTCTCTGTCGCTCTCCCCTCCTTGTTGCTGCTGCTGTTCTTCCCTTAGTCCTGGCTCAGTGTCATCCTCTACTAGATCCCTCGATACACACGCGCCCGTCTCTAGTGTATTCTTCTTCCGTGCATACGGAATCCACCGGCGGACTTGGGACTGTCTGGGTGGCTTGCGATTATTCGAGCTGGGGTTCCTGATGATTTGCCCGTCATCCATTCGATGAAATATGGTGTCTTTCCCATCAATATAATCCGATATGTCCGCGTCCTTCTCATCTTCCCACATCATCAAATTCGTACCATTGATCTCGACAGACCTACATCCAGTTCGTGGAACATGGAATATTGCCGAGTCGGAGTTGGTGAAGTCTTGCTCCCACGTCTCTTTCTGCTGCATTTTCGTGACATATTGCATTGGTAGCGTATATAAAATGTTATCTTCCTTGTCGTAGATCTCCTTTAAAGGATAGTTCAAAATTGCCAGCCCAAGTCCACAGTCGACTCGAGACGATATGGGATGCAGTCTTCCCCCAAAGACTTTGAGCTCGAAAGCAATCCCTGATTCGGTCCACATGTTATCATTGAAGAATACTTCGGGCTGCCCAAGGGGTCGATCGTGGTGAGGCCCAGAGACTTCAAGAAAGTGTGCCATTTCGTGGGCAATGCAAACTGCTAAGAAGAGGTTGAATCGCAGAACCATAGCTGGCTCGGGATATTGCAAAAGGCTCAGTTTCTTCGCGGTTGTGTAAAAGTCGGCATGAAGGCAGATTCGACTAGTGTGGCATTTGCCGTTCATCTTCCGCAGAAGCCCATTCTTGTAGTCGGCCACAAGACCCATCGATGCATAGGCAGGATCTGGCGGTAGCGGATCTCGGTGGAACATGAAATGAACGGTATCTACTTGCCCATCCACGAAACTCTTAAAAGCAGCTGCGTTCTCCGGGGACCATAAGACGTCCTCGCGAATGCGGAAGCATGGCTGGCCATACTCATCAGAAGTTTTCTGATCACGCTCCCGCTTCCCAAACACCAGCGTGTGCCAGAAGAGGGATGTGGCTCGAGACAATACGAGAAGGGTGCTGAGGCGCAGAGCAGGTCTTAGAGCCTCGTAGATGGCATCTGAGCACCCATGGAAATTTTCCGGTCGAAAAACGGGATGAATGTCGTTGTCAAGGTTGGAAACTTGAGAAGGAGAGTTTTTCGGAAACGTAACGGCTTGTTTTTTTATCAAGTCAATAGGATCAAACCCCAGCTTCGGAAATTTTCGTTTTGTGGAGTCTTTCCTATGCCCCAAGAGTCGGCGATATTTTTCCAACAGCTTCCGGTCTGCCACCTGGGCAAGATGGTGATTGATTGAGATACTTAGTTGCAGCCCGAAATCTTTTGGGACCTCTATTGTTGACGGTGTAAAGGTGGTTGAGTTCTCATAGCTCAAGATATCTGGTAAATCACGAACCAGTTTGTCGATGCACTCATCCATAATTACTCCCTCTTGGAGCTTGTGGAGAAGCACGGTGTTTTCGGTACCTTCTTGGAGCTGATATCCACCATCTCCGCTATCAGGTAATAGAGGGCGCAGGTTCTTCGATGCGATGGGTGGGGGTCTACACCCCGGAGGAGGAGTCATAGCGCCAGTAGGAGTCCATTCCATGCTATCTGGATCATCGTGCTCCGAAAAGAGAGCGGTTCCAGTCTCATCTCCGGTCTCAGGATCTCCTCCGTCATCAGCGGCGGCCTGGGTGATGCGTGTTTCCAGCAGCTGGCTAACATGGATCATAGCCTCGTACGCTTTACGATACCTAAAAGGATCCATTCTGGGTTGCGGTTAGTATGTCGGAAATCCACCCCTATCAAACAAGCAGCAGCCCTAGAGAGCTTTCAGATAGCTTTCAACCGTGTTGATATCGTAGCGAAGCTCGATTCCCACTGGAAGTCCTTGGATTTAAACCTGTTGTTGCCAACACATTTATCGGAACAGGTGTTTCGAACCACCTAGTTGCGACGTGTTGCCGTTGTGAAATGCGAACAGGACCCACAAAACCGGCCATTTGTATTGTGAAGTTTCGAAAGGTTTCCGATGGGTGACGGTCCAGCTAGATTCACCAAGCCCCAGGTTTCTGCTTGTGGGGTTGTCTTACATAGCACAGGAAGAATACGAGGAGGTTCCCATGCCGTTCAAGACGCTCCAAAGAAGGGCAAGAGAAGCAGGGAATCGTACATCAGTACACAAAAGATGAAGGAAAGATAAAAGACTGAAGGTGAAAAAAGTGAAGGTTGGATGAAGAGCTGCGGTGAGTGAAAAAGCACGCGATGCCAAAGCTGCAACCTTGGAGGTAAGCTAATACATGCCGAGACGCCCGTGCACCTCGGCCTTGTCAGCCCTCGTCCGAGGCGTTCTATGCACCCATCACTAAATACCGTGATAATTTTCTTACTACATCTCGTTGCGTAATAGGGAGCATAATGGAGTAGTTTAAGTCAGAAGGCTAGGTTCTATTGGCCGTTTCCTTAATTCTAGTTAGAGGTTTGGCTGATCGAATCCCCGAAGCTAATGCTCCAATATGGCATACATCTTGGAAGTGATTAGGGTGGGTAGTGATGCCCCATAGTTTCCATTTATATTGAAGTCTTTGTTTAGTTGCAAACAGTGTTTAGCGCTAGAAAGCCTCTTCAAGAATCTTGCATAAATGAACATCGCTAAACAAGGCCATCGCCGGAAAGTACTGGTGAAAGCGCTCTCATTCATCATCACCAAAGAACACTTTAATAGGCAGCCACGCATCACCACAAACCTTGAACCTGTCTGGAAGCGAGCTAAGCTTCTTCATCTCCTCATCGGTCAAGTCCCATCCATCCAGTTCGAAGTTTTTCTCAATGCGCGAGGGAGTGACGCTCTTCGGAATAACACTATTACCACGCTGAAGACCCCACATGAGGAGTATTTGCTGTGGTGTCCTGCCCTTCGCTTCGGCCATCTTCAGGACAGTCTCATCCTTGTATAAAGGCGAGTCGCTTGAGCCTAAGCAAGAGTATGCTGTGCAGTGGATACCCTTCTCTTTGCAATAGTCAAGGAGTTTGGGCCTAATTGTCGATCAGTCTAAGACGCATCCTACAACGATGAGACTGGTACTTACGAAGGGCAGTTTGGGTGGAGTTCAATTTGGTTCACCGCAGGTGTAATCTTAAAGGAGGGATCACTAAGGAGCTTCTCCAGGTTACGGATGCCAAAGTTTGACACGCCAATATTCTTCACACGGCCAGAGGCAGGGAGCTTCTGCATTTCAGCCCAAGTCTTAAGGAAGTTCCAGTCGGGCAGATGCTTCTTCAAGTTTTCCGGGTCCGTTGAAGACGGCCAGTGCTAATGGATTAGCCTTTGTTCTCCTCCAAGAGAGGTGCTTGTCTCACCATGAGGTACAGATCAACGTAATCAACCCCCAAGGATTTAAGAGAAGAGTTGATCCCGTCTTCAACGCGATGGTGCCAGGGGTTGTCGAGCTTGGTTGTAATCCAAATTTCCTCTCTTGGGACACCCGAGTCCTTGATTCCTTGACCAACTTCATTTTCATTTCCGTAGGCAAGAGCGGTGTCGATGTGGCGATATCCTTTCTGGAGAGCAACCTTGACGGCCTCGCGAACCTCACTAGGCTTCGACTGCCACGTTCCGAGCCCGACAGCGGGGATCCGACCGCCGGTGTTGAGGGTGAAAGTAGCATTGGTATTCTGAGCCATTCTGCAAAGCGTAGATCTGAACATTCAAACAGAAACAGGTGCGCTTCTTAGCTAGTTCGCGTGGGAATCGGAGGGGCTTAAAACATTTTGTGTAACTTTGCCTGTTTGCGTCATGGCGGACCTCATCTTTAGTGAAGCACAAGGGCCTGCGGTAACTACCACCGGATAATCAAAACCAAACGTGGGTATCAGATTTATGCATAAATCCACCAATTACCAGCTCGAAACTCCATGGAGCTCGTCGGAGTTGAGCCGCTTCGAGGGCCATTCAAGTGGGTTGGGTGTCCACCTTCCCGCTCGGGCAATATATCCGCCAAGCCCGTGGACTTGTGTTCTACTCGAGCTCCAGTCTACCACCACATACGCGGTCTGCTGCGATTACTCACTATGTCCTCCAGGTTTGTGTCAGGAGGCACAATCGACAAGCCTGCCGAGCGCGATGATGAGTGGCGAAAGGCGCAGGAAGAGCTGGAGGAGAAGGCCCGGCGAAAGGTCGCGGACGGCCAGCAGGACGGCGGCAAGTCGCTCTTCGAGGTCCTGCAGGCGAACAAAGGTGGATGCACACCCGACCGCAATGCCCGCTGTTTCTTGACTAACATGTTAGACTTGGGCCGTAAGCCGCCAAACAGGAAGCCTTTGAAGAAGCTACCCGATTGAAGAATCAGTATCGCGGCCTGGACGACGATGAGGCGGATTATCTCGATTCGGTTCTGCAGGAGACACGCCGGCAGGAAGCCACCATACGCAAGGAGACGCTGGACCAGCTACATGTCTTCCGCAAGAAGCAAGAGGAGGCAGAGAAATCTATCGGGGGAGAGCAGAGCGCTGGCGGTCCTATAGAGGACGAGCCGCAGTGGGGTGTAAGCGGACACAAACGGAAGAGAACGCATGGGAGGGGGCTGTTAAAGGGCGTCAAGCTTCGGAAGTCCTCGTCCTCTGCCGAGCATAAGACGGCTGTGGGAAACGCGTCCTCGACGGGCACTCAGTCAGACAACAAGAAAGGGGACACTGCCACAAGCAGGACTGGGAAGGAGCCAACAGCCATGAGGAAGTTGCTGCCAGTGACTACAACTTCACCCTTGATGCAGCAAGTGAAGCCGGCCCTCCTCGGCTTGGATTATGGCTCCGAGGACGAGGACTAACTGAACGTTATTCAACGAGCCCCGTCTATGCATCGAATGAGCCTGTTCATCTGCGGCTGGGGTCTATGAACGTCGCGCTGAACATGAGGTTGCTAGTACACGCTAACCCAGGTCTCAGATATTTGTATTTCTACGTCCATGATATGTGCTAGTGTCACAGTAATTACAGTTACTCTTCCAAGAGTCACTTTACTCCTCCTTTATTCTCCTGGATTACATCTCCTAAAACAAGCACATCCCAAGTCTTCTGGCATCCCACTCCACATGAAAGCAAACTATTTCAACATTTTCCAGTTACGCTGTAGCAATTCTTATCACCATATCCCTTGCATAATGTCCCTATATTTGCGCCGCATCTTCCATCCGTACTGACCTTCGCGGTAGGGGTTGGGGTAGCAATTAAAGAAGTTTGGTGGAGCTTGTACGAATGCTCGTCACGATCGAAGAGAGGCGCGAAGTGACGACGGCGGAAGAAGTAGATACAGCATCGCTAGTGGAGGACAGAACGACAGGCGACGTCGAAGCAGGCGCGGACGAACTACCAACGCTGGACGAAGCCGCGCTGCTTGAGCTAATAAAGGATAGTGAGGAACCGGGTCTAACCGCAGAAGAAGATGAAGGAACGGTGGAGCTAGATGAGAAGGGACTGTTGGAAATGGAAGAGGAACTAACAGATGTGCCGCATGTGCCAAATTTTGGGTTACAGCCCGAACCACAATGACCTGAAGATGCACCGCACCAACCGTATTGTGAGCAGCACGAGCCTAGGGAGAACCCAATGCAGTGGTAGCCGCTCGTTCCTCCGCACTAAAGTTTGTTAACGAAACGGGTCATAAAGGGGTGGTTGTTGAGAAACGTACTGTTCCATCTGGAGAGGTTCGGCCAGTGGGTGTAGATGAAGGGATTGAGGAAAAAGTGCTGGTAGCAGGGACACTCGATGAAGCCGCGGTGATTATACTAGAGCTACCATCGCCCGCACAATTGCCAAAAGCAGACTGGCAGCCTACGTTACAATGGTCCGGCGTTGCACCACTTCAAAGTGGTCAGCATATACCAACAAGAGCTAGAACCCATAGAGGGTGGCAGTAGAGTAATGAGCAATAAAGGTGAGGAACGTACCACCAACCATACTGACTACAGCACTGGCCATCTGCAAATCCAACGCATGTAAAGCCAGTAACCCCTCCGCTATACGAGACGTTAGATCACACATATATAGCGTGTAACTTGGGGCTCACCATGATCCATTCCGGGACACGGCCGTCGGGGAAACAATTGCTTTGCTGGAAGTAGCAGTTGCAGAAGCAGTAGGGGTGGAGGAAATCGCCGAAGACGTAAACACACTACCGGCCGAGTCTCTGTACCAATTGGCTTCCGGGTCGCCCAAGCACTCACCCATCGTAACGGCTCTATAGCCTTTGGCAGTGAGTGTCGCAAGCATGTATCCGGTCAAATTCTGCGCTGTTTGCTGATGGATATCATGGGCAATAGCTAGCCAGTCCTTTGTAGCAGGGTTGCTGGGGCCGATCTTAGCATTGAAATTGTTCTTTGCGTTCTGAATCTTGTCCGGAGTGACGTTATTGTAGTCGTCCGTGTCTAAATCGAAGTAGGAAATGTGGCTAAGTGATGTTAGCGGCTTGTTCTGGAGTAGGGACTACTCAAAGAGATTCTAATCAGTCACGTGACTATAGATATAGAATCTCTGGTGTTAACCTGACCGAGACCTATTTAAGGTGCTAGGAGTTTAACAGTCCAAGCCCTGCTTATTCAGAGTTTTCTGTTGCGACATCTGCAATTCTACAACCAATAGTAAAGAAATGGGATGACTAACTATCCAAGCGCATTCAGGTCGTCTTGGCATCCAGACTGAGGTGTGCAAGAGGAGTACGGAGGCCGCATATACGTGGGGAACTTGCCGATAATGTTTCGTATGGCCATTTCATTCTTAATCATCTGGTCGTGGCGTTGAGCTGTGGTAATAGCACTAAGATCTTGGTGCGACCAGGTGTGGCTGGCAACCTGATGTCCGTCGGCAATCATTCGTCGAATGACAGCAGGCCAAGGGGTGGCGGCATTGTCAATTGCACCCTTGTTGATGTTGATGCCGGTAATAAAAAAGGTAGCCCTGGCGTTGTAAGCTTTGAATTGGTCCAACACTCCGTCTGTATAGGTGTATGGGCCGTCGTCGTAGGTTATAGCCACAGTTCCAGGAACTGTGCATGCATAGATACCCGCCCCGCCGTACACGACTGACCCAAGCTTGGTACGGGCAACGCTGGAAGTGTTGGATCCTCCAGGAGTTTTATTGGCATCACAACCCGGTCCGAAGTTGATCTGGCAATCGGGAGCCTAAATAATAGCCACTTAGCGTATGAGAATAGATCCCTCAGTCGAACATGGGCTCACCTGGCAGTAATCTGCTCCGATACCGCACCAACCCTGTACGAATGTTAAAAATATATTCCAGTTCATCCACTATCTTCCCCCACCTAGAGGGCACATACAGCAGATGAACAACAATACCCTGAATCGCAGCTTGCACCACCGGCAGCGGCACCACATCGTCCGCCTACTCCTCCTTGGCGTGCTTTTAGTCCAGGGGCCTGTTGGGGCAGAGCACTGCGCGCGACATGTCCATTGAAAACGTTCCGGCTCTTCAGCTTCCCAATTGGATTCAATCCGAAGATCTTCGGTGCGCCAGGGATATGATTTCCATGAGCAGCCACAAGAGGCACCACCAAGGAAACAGCGAAAACTTCTGAGAATCGCATTAAGTCGGCTGAGGTTGGCGGTCTGAGCCTATATAATAGGGAGTCGAAAAGAAATAGGTGTCAAGGAGAGTTATGCAAAATAGTAAGTAGAGAGTGTAGGGATTTGAATTGTCAATTATCGATTAAAGCATGAAGCAATTGCTGTAAAGAAAAATGAGTGACAGTGCCCAAGGGAAATAGATAGACAAAGGCAAACAAAAGGAATCAGATCAAAGTGGCGAGTGCCAATACTTTATACGACCCAGTCCCCCATGCAGGAGCCAGAAGGGGTGGCGCGTCTGAGGAAGCTCAAAACGTACTCCCTGTTAGGCTCTAGCCAGCACCCTGAAGTGACAACATACTCAAGTCCGAGGTCTTGGTAGGGCTTAGAACACGGGCGTATTCCTCCTGGAAGCGAGGCCGATTGGAGCAAGTTGGGCTCGCCCCTTACTCGAAGCGCTAGAAGAGGTTTGGGTTTGCTGCAGCATGATAAATGCGAAGCCGAGGGGCTACCAAAGGTCCGCAAAAGAAAGAGGTACTGCTTTACCTCGCGTTAACACTAATTCGTCCATTCAAACATGGTAGAGTGTGCCACTTAAAGGGACTGGTTCTGTCTCGAGTGCATGTTTAGTCGGCGCCGAGGACACGGACAGCTATAAATAAGGGCCGAGAACGAACGCCCAGAACACCATTGTCACGGAGAATGGAATCGAGGAATCTCATGTCCAACGATGTGACTGCCATGGTGGGTCGGAGTCTGGGACGAGGGCTGAGTGCCTGTTTCAAGTCGCCGAGTGAGCTTGGCCAGACGCGGCCTGGAAATTTCTGATCGAAGGCGTCGCTAAAGCGGAGGATCGTCGCTGTGGTTCGACCTTCTCGCTTCGCGTGCCTTGTTTCCGCGGGTAGCAAAGGCTCGAACTGCGAAGGATCCCTTGCCGAAAAGACGAAGAAGACCAAGTCAGGAGGAGCGGAATCCTGCGTCTTGTCAGTGTCTTGGCACGCCAAGAGCCAAGACTTTCCAATCAGGTCTCCACCCATGTTTCCCCAATTATGTTCAGTTCGACTAAGATTAAGCATTCCCTCAATAGTGCTCAAGAGTCGCTAATGGATATTTTCGTGTTCTCCACGTGATGTTTCGCCTATGGCCCATTGCCGGGATTGTTGCTCTCCAGGTGAACCTCGTCCCATCTACTTTTGGCCAACCCCTGTCCTTGGTACCAAGCTGGTACCCCTGCCATCTACACTTTAGTCAAGATAAGTTGCTCTAAAAGATAGCAAACTGGGAATAGACAGGCTGCAGGAACAGGAAACCTAATAACAGTCTCCATAAGTATTTTAACGGCAGAGAAGAAGAGGTGTGGTGGGTTAAAGGTGGTTGATGAAAAACTCCTAATTTCATTTTACACGAACCTCCTCTCTGAATCTATAAAGTTCAAATCAGTAAGAGCAGGTGTCATCAAACAGCTGGTGGGACGAGGTACCAATGGCATGATCTGATGTGCTGTCGAAACGTGCTGGAGGCCGTGCAGCCTAGTATCATGCAGAGGAACACCACGGAAGGTAGATCTGATCCATCAAGCCTCTTACTAGATATTACGAGAAACTTAGAATGAAGTATCTTCCGATTCCAATATTGTTAAGCAGAACCTTGTTCACGCACACTCGGGAAGCAGCCTTCGAGTTCTCTAGTTACCAGAAATCTACTGGTTGATTAACCACCTGGCTTGATCCACATCTCCTAACACGTCGCGGAGAGAACGGCTAGGCACTGGAATAGTGGAAATTAGGCGTCTTCTTCACCTGACCCCACCTCATAGAATCATAGGAGAGTGTGTCATGAACAACGCGGCAAGGAAGCCGAACCAAAACGTTCCCGAACACTTCCACATTTGGGAGCCATCATTTCTTCACGACCCTGAGCAGTGGTGCGACCCTGACTCGCCTGCTCAAGCCCACCCGATAGGGCACCTTCCCTTTGCTGAGAGGTGAATGGGCGGTGCTGGCTTGCTTCGATTGCTGTTCTGGAGTTCGCGAAGGTACAGGCAGAGCAGGAGTAGATGTCTTTGGCGAAGGGGTACAAGCAGGCAGCCTTGGGATTGACATTGACATGGTTTCTGTCCGTCCTTCGCCTTCATCTAATTTAGGAAGGTCCCTTGTAGCGGGCCTATTAGATGGAATCTTTGTGTCCCTTTCGATTAGCCCATCCTGAGGCCCCTCCACGTTCTCCTCTTGTCCAATGGCTTCCTCTGATACAACCTTTTCTTTCCGAGGGCGACCGCGACCTCGTTTTTTCGCTTTCACCGGTTCAGACAGAAGCTTCTTATGCTCTTCAAGGGCGGATCCAGGCTGATCTGGAGCAATCTTTCTGCATTCGGCTTTCTGACCTTGATGATCGTGTAGCAGGTCAGTGCTTCGTGACATGTTGGGCTTCGTCGATTTCGCGTTAGATGTTGTGATCTTCAGACTGCTAGTAGCGAGTATATCTGAATTTTCGTGGAACATTTCATCGACCGTAATAACCTCTTTAGGAACCTTATCGTGATCTAGTTCTAGAGGTGCCGTCATACTGAAGGAGACTCTTCTACCTCTTCTCTGTAAAGGAAGTACTTCGTCCACGGTAAGTTCAGCCCCGATAACCCGTTCCATCGCCTTCGAATTGCTCTTTTGCGCCCTGGCTACGGCTTTTGAGGACCTTGGAAGGGCTAACTCATCCTCATCATAAGCATCTTCATTCGTGACTAGCCTGTCTAAGGTTCGATGGACGTCGCTCCCGTTCTCCTTGAGATCCATTTCAATTGTTGACGGTGTGAACCCTATCTCGCAAATCTCCTGGACTTGTCGAGGGGTTAAATCATCCGCAGGGATGTGTACTTCACCGAAAGTCTTACTTCGCTTGGCCCCCTTCATAGCCCCCTTTTCTGGTAGAATAGAGTAGTTAATTGGCTCTTCTATCCCGGGTGTTAATGATATCGACCGAGTAGGTCGAGCCTTGTATTTCTCTTCTGGAAGACCAACGGTGAGAAGGTCATCCTTGGACTTAGGCATCCAGCCAGGGTTCTGCTCTGCTTTGGAAGGGTTGGTGAGAGCTGCCCTCTCTACCGCAATATAAGGTGCCGGGGACCCACAATTGGCGTTGTGGTCGAAGATTACATGAGATGACCTGGTTTCTTGAATAATTGCATTTCTCAAAGGACTTGCCTTCATTTGAACAGATGAATTCCGCCTGCTACAAAGAGAAGCGTTTGTTGACTGGAGCCCTTGCGGGACCTTTTTCATATCGGCATCTCTAGAATGAGGCTGATGATCGTTATGAGGCTGGAAACTGCTCTGAGGAAGGTTTTGTGTGTGGTCAGGGTCGGAATCCCCTTCTGTATCTCCCTCTCCTGGCGTCAGCTATCAGATAGAAACTGATACAAAGGGGAAAACATACTAAGGGCGTCTTCAAATAGTCCGACCACGGAATAGAAGACTTCCCAGGTTCGTATGGAATCATATCCACTTCTGGGTTAAGTCCGAGGAAAGCTGGAGATATGACTTCGTCTAGCAGCCGTTGTTGAGTGAATGTAGCATTTGGAATGGTGCTTGAGGTCTCAGGAAACAATGTCATCGGATCATGTGCCTCGTGGTTCGCACGAATTGTGCCTTCGATCCCACACTGAGTACCGTTCGGGTCGGCGTTATTCCTCGGGTATTCTAAAACTTCAACAGCCTTCCCCAAACAAAATTGACTTTCTTCTGCTGCACTTGATATGAGAGGAAGTGACCCATCGGTAGGCATCTCAACGTTGTTTAATGGGTGCCAATTTTGACTTCTTTCGTGAAACGAGCTGTTGAGTGCAGACTTCGACCTGCCATACAGCTTTAACGGCTTTTTCCTCTCTGAGTCACTACCAAGCGACTTGCTTGGAGAAGCATTCATCGTAGTCTTCCTTCTCTTACTTCGATGCTCCGGTGCTATCCTGGGTGAAACAGGACCATTCTTGAAAGGCTCTCCGGATCCTATCGATAGCATAGGCTCTGACTGGAAGCGAGCAAGGTTGGATGCTTCTATGGTCCTATTCAAATATCCTGAAGTGAGGCTAGTCAGTTGGGATCTCGCTAGAAATCAATCTACTACTGCAAGTACCTGTAGAGACTGTGCCCGGTTCGCAAGGCGTTAGAGAAGTGCTGGTGGGCTCAAAAGACGCGTCTTTTGTCGGAGGTGACCCAACTGGGCTCTCAACATCCTCATCAAGCTCATCCTCAGAATCCTGAATAACCCGCATCACCGTACACACTTTCTTGGGAGTTACTGGCAGTATGGTAGTGCGACCAAGTGCAGTTAGCATACAAGACCGGGTGCGGGGCAGTGATGTTTGCTTGCGTCTACGCGCGATCATGTGAAACCCTTACCTAAATGAAGTTAGCGTCATCAATGACCTGGAAATTTCACAATGTAGATATTCAACACATCAAACCTAAACCCCCTCGTTAGGTATAACTCGGGAGATTCGGCACTATGGATAGGGTTACCCCTGCTTCGAGCGAGTCTTCACGCAGCACCATGCCCACCTCGACCCCAAATTCCCGCTTCACCTCCCAGACATCCACCGCCGAGGACCTACTCCGGGAGCAGACTGTGGGCCTGGTCAATCTGTCAGACTTCCGCAAACGACGTGCCGAAGCAATAGAACGCAAAGAACGAGAGACATCTACCCCCACTCCCCGGAACGGGTAAGGCTCATTCATAGCCTGCGTGCTCGCGATTACAAGAGAGCGAGGCTAATTTACAAAGTACAGCGCATCTACGCCCCAGCCCTCGTTCAAGAAGAAGATGAAGAAGACAGCGGCGAAGGGCAAGCTCTCCTTCGTCGTCGACGACCATGATGGGGACTCAAGTGCTTCTGCAAGCACGACGCCCCGTGGGAGCACCCCGGCCGACTCAGCTGCGACGTCCGAGTCGGAGAGCAAAGTCCCAAAGAAACGGCTAGGTGCCAACGCCCGCATTGCCCTGAAGCCCAAAGCTATGACGAAATCTGCTCTGATGCGAGAAGCACAGGAAGCGGAGACGGTGCGGAAAAATTTCTTGGCCATGCGTGATGCTGTCAAGGCTACCGAAGTTGTGATCCCCTTCGTCTTTTACGATGGGACGAACATCCCGGGCGGACGATGTAGGGTGAAGAAAGGGGACCACATCTGGCTGTTTCTAGACAAGGCGAGAAAGGTTGGCGCAGAGCTAGGCGTGGGCGGCGACAAGAGCAGGAGGGATTGGGCCCGGGTCAGCGTCGACGATCTGATGCTGGTGAGAGGGGAACTCATCCTTCCTCATGTACGTGCGCTTCGATGGATACTGTGGCAGGACCAGTTTGACTTCTTTCGCAGCATTACGAATTCTATCATTTTCTTTCCAACAAGGTCGTCGGCTTCAATGGACCCGTCTTTGAGTACTCCGACCAGCCCACACAGGCCACTCCCACCGCAAGTGACTCGAATCCTACCAGGTCGGCTGAATACGATCCCCTAGAGCGACATGATAGGAGCAAAGAAAAAGATACCGCGATACCTGATGCCGAGCTCGAAGGCTTCCATGACGATGCAACGATTACCAAGGTGGTCGACCGAAGATGGTACGAGCGCAACAAGCACATATTTCCAGCTAGCGTTTGGGAAGAGTACAACCCAGACAAGGATATATCCAAGAGCCAGCGGAAGGACACTGAAGGAAATTCCTTCTTCTTTTCCTAAACGAGCACTTTGCTATGCATCTGGTAAGTCAACTAGATCCCAGAGTTCATTAATCAGATGCCAGTAAAGGACGCGCCCTTGGTTTCCGTCCAGCATGAGCAGCAGCCAAGCTCTCGGGCCGTCAATTTTATAAGCCAAGGCAATTGAGGATGTCATTTCTGACACACGTCCATGGAGATACATAGACTGCGCCGACCGTTCATGGCATGTCAGATATCTTGTGGCTCCAATACTGTGGTGGATGAAGCGAGTTGATGGGAAGCGGTCCAACCCACATAGCTTTATCATTATCCTTGTTCATACTGCTGTTCGCACAGACGCAGCTCTCAGTGTGCTTGACCACGCCCACCTATCACAATTGTGACTGTGTCCTTGTGTGGGGAAGGAAGATGGACATGTGGTCAGTTTCCTTGCTGAGTCGGATGGTCACAGGGTGAAGGCATTGGGGAGGTGCAGTAGCTTTACGACCGTCCAGGTGCGCTCAATGCGGGCAGACACGTGCTCGCAAGTTCGCTGCAGACAGTGGGCCTTTCGGTTCCAGGGCCTGTACCTGGCGCCCACATGACCGCGCGATTCTTGCCCGCAGTACCCGTCGACACCCTGTCACTGCGCTGAATCGTGAAATGCGGCTTTATCAACACGACTGTCCGCAGTCACTAGAGTCGGGGCAACGCACCCTTCCAAAAAGCAATTCGCAGGATGCGGACAATTAATATGACCAGACCCATCTAGCGACGCATCACTTACTGCAGCCTCCTACCCTCTGACGTTCGCTCGACTTAGGCATACTGGCGAAGTACCTTGCAATTCTCTGCAAGGGCTACAAGACCTGTACGTAGGTCGAGGCCGGCCTGCGAAAGTTAGTTGTGGCGTGGCATCGACCAAAGTGAAGAGACCTTTATTTGTTAATTTCAATCCAACTGTAGGAGGCTTATGAGCTAATCGCTACCCGTTCGCGTCATCGTGGCCACCGATCGATCCCGTGCACCTCGCCGTCCTGTCAACTACCCCAACTTCACGACTCTCTAAGCATCAGCCAGCCGCGACAGTCAGGTTGCATCCCCCACACTCTCGTGTCGCTTCACCACTGACCTAAGCTCCCGCAATCATGCAGGTCATCGCAAGGTGCAGTGAGCATTCGACCGAGGCTCCTCCAATGAGATTGATTTATAAAGCCACGACCCCATAGAGCTACACCTGCAGCCGTGGACCTCAGCGTAACTTCCCAGACTCGCAATATTGGTCCGAATGGAGTACCCACCCTCTCTCTTCCGCCAAGTTACCTCTCTATCCTACCTTTTAAACGTCCGCCTCCGCCCGTCACGCTAGCTGCTGCCCTCCCTTTTAAAATGAAATTTGGACACAACCTTCCCCGAAACCAGGTCCCCGAATGGGCGTCCTCGTATATCAATTACAAGGGCCTTAAAAAGCTCATCAAGACGGCCTCGGCAGCTCTCAAGAACGGCGCTGATCCCGACCTCGCAGGCAAGTTGTTGACTGCAGTACACATTTTTTATCGAGGCTAAGCAAGCTATTGACAGAATTCTTCTTCTCACTCGACCGAAATCTAGAAGACGTCGACAACTTCTATAACAAGAAATATGCTGAATCCGCACGACACCTAAAGCTCCTCCACAGCCGGTATGGACGCGCCGCCCAGCTTCCCGAAGGCATCGACAAGGACGAAGCCCAGGATCTCATGGGCGCGCTTCTCGAGCTACGCAGCCAGCTGAGGAAGCTGCAGTGGTACGGCGAAGTCAACAGGCGGGGCTTTGTCAAGATCACGAAGAAGCTAGACAAAAAGATTCCCCGCCTCTGCACGCAGCAACGCTACTTGGCATCCAAGGTCAATCCGAGGCCATTTGCGCATAATCCCACCCTCACGAACGACATGAGGGCAGTTAATGAATGGCTGTCCAACCTTGGAGAGGCGAAAACTTTTGATGACAGTGGGTCAGCCCATTCCGTGGCGTCGCTGGGCAGAGTTCCGGCCCAGACCTTGAACCTCCCATCCTGTTTCCTTGATGCTATAGACCAGGCGATCCGCAACGACGATGCTAGGCGTCTTTCCGATCTAATTGCCGAGGATGTCTCCGATCAAGATCTTTCCACCCCACCATTCCAACAGCTTCTTCTCAACTTCCTGCAGCGGTCAATCTCGTGCAAAGCCAAATCGTGCATCGATCGTCTACTTCCAGACATAGATTTGCTGGAAGAAAAAGACGACTTGAACGAGCGCAACTGCATCCACCGCCTAGTCATCACCATTGGCCGCTCCAAAAGTGGCGAAAAACTCGGCGTGGACGGCTCTGCTCTCCAACCCACCTCGGACACACCGCATTTCATCATCCCGGCGGAGTCTCCAAATCGCGTGCCTCCCCCATGTTCCATTACAGAACAAGAGTCTGCCAAACTCCTGAGCAAGAACGACGAATCGGTGCGCCTTCTTGTCTACCTTCTTGATGGGCTCCAGCCACGTCATCGAGTCGCCCTCCAAGCACGTGATACGTATGGACGGCTACCACTCCATTACGCCGCTCAATACGGCTTCGTCGTGATATGCCAAGTCGTTATCAAGCATATGCAGGACTGGGGTCAGTTCGATGTAACCCAAGGCATTGATTCGCCTGCATGGCAAGATGCCGAAGGCTACGCGCCACTCCATCTCAGCGTCATTGGGGGTCACCCGCTCACAACAAAGGCCTTACTTCAAGCAGAGAATTGGCTCGGGGAAACAAACGAAAAACTCAATTCCAGGAAAAACATCTCCAGATCTGGTGCGGTTCTTGCCCTTGCAACACAATCAAATTTTGTCACCATCGTCAAGCTCCTAGTAGAGGCAGGAGTAGATGTTAACTATCGAGATGAACAAGGTGAAACTGCGCTGCACGTTGCAGCACGTTTCGGCCATCACCAATGTGCCAAAGTTTTGATTGAAGGCTCGCTCACCCAAAAGACGAACATCGAAGTCCCAGAGAAAAATTTTGCGTGGACTCCGCTCTTTATTGCCTGCGTAGACGGCCATTACTCTGTTGTCGAACTTCTTGTCGCTGCTGGGGTTGACTTGGAACGTTTCGATCTTTCGGGTTGGACGGCTAGGGAGCATGCAGCGCTACGAGGGCACATGGATATCGTGGAGAAGCTGGCAGCGATTGCTCCAATCCCATCACCCCCAACCACAGAACCACCTGCGGTGAGGTCAGCTTCTCCCACACGTGCATCCTCAATCGAGGAGCGCCGATCCAAGAACTTGGTGAGAGAGAATTCTACTTACCAACGCCCAACGGAACCTATCAAGACTTTTGGGCATCGTTATCTTACCAACGAGACTATGGTGCTTGTTAGCCTTGGCTCTATGGATACAAGAAAAGACGTTCCCGCTGTCAAACTTGACGATATTCCCTTGGCCGATGCCCATGCCACTCAGCTTGACACCGCATTATCTGTAGTCGTCTCAGCATCTGGCGCAACCGGGGAGCCAACTGTCATTGATCTGCCGGTTCAAGAAAATATATGCACTGAACCAATCACATTCATGACCACGGACGCAACTAAAGTCAAGCTCTTGTTCGACATTGTGCCTACATATGCGGGGTCAAAGGATAGGATCGTTGGACGTGGAGTGGCCCTTTTATCCAGCATCAAGCCAACCATCGGCTCAAAGCGCATCACACTACAAGGCGACGTCAAGGTTCCAATCATTGCGGCCACCACCTTGGATGTTATTGGCTCGGTGAATTTCAACTTCCTGATTATCACACCGTTCACCCACCCGAACATGTCTATTACAGAGCAGCACACTTACTGGAAGAAAATGTCATCAACTCAGATCATTGGGCATCGAGGTGATTCTGATTTGGTTCTTTGTACCCCCATACCATCCTGACATTTGTGAAGGTTTGGGAAAAAACATGGCTTCAAGAAAGTCTCTACAGTTAGGCGAAAATACAATCCAGGTACCAGATATAAGCAAGGCTGATTCATGACTGTTCTAATTTAAAACAGTCTTTTATTGCTGCTGCCAATCTCGGGGCTTCATATGTTGAGGTGGGTTACGTCTTCTGTAGTTAACTACTCTATGCTAACATAATTCTAGTTTGGTGCGGCTTGCTTTCCTTATAAGCGGCAACGATCGCTTACTGCTTTCCAGACGTACAACTCACCAAGGATCATGTTCCTGTCATCTATCATGACTTTTTAGTCAGTGAAACGGGTATCGATGCCCCTGTTCATACACTCACCTTAGAACAAGTCAGTCTCCGAGAGCCTTATAGCCAAATTGAATATCCTTACACTTATCTAGTTCCTCCACGTCAGCGAAGGCCAAACCCCGCGCCAATCCAGACCTACGTCTCCAGCTGAGAATAAAAGCATAGCCCAGCCAAATGGTGTGCAAACATCTCAGAGGCGACCCCGATCCTATTCTCTGGACACATCCAAACAGAAGAACATGCACACAAACCACACTTTAGAGCTCTCGGAACGAATGAAACATACGCGGGATTTCAAAATGAAAGGTTATAAAGGCAACAGCCGTGGGAATTTCATACAAGCACCATTTACCACTCTTGAGGAGATGTTTAAGAAGCTTCCGGAGTCAACGGGATTTAATATCGAGATGAGTACGTTAGTCTCTCATTTAGACTTACGCCAGGAGCACTAATTCCTCACTAGAATACCCAATGCTACACGAGTCGGAGGAGCATGACATGGACCAGTACGCTGTTGAGCTGAACTCTTTCGTCGATACTGTGCTTAAAACCGTCTACAATCTTGCCGGGAAACGCAACATCATCTTTTCCTCCTTCAATCCTGACATTTGCCTCATGCTCTCCTTCAAACAGCCTTCGATTCCGATCCTATTCCTTACTGATGCCGGTACTTGCCCGGTTGGAGACGTACGTGCAGCCAGCCTACAAGAAGCAATTCGGTTTGCAAGTCGATGGAACTTGCTTGGTGTCGTAAGCGCAGCGGAGCCTCTCGTTATGTGTCCTAGATTAGTGAGGGTGGTCAAGGAAAGTGGATTAGTCTGTGTCAGCTATGGGACACTGAATAATGACGCAAAGAATGTCAAGGTAGGCTCCGCCCAACGTAGTCTACTTCCCTTACTGTAACATCCCTACTAACTATCTCTTCTTGGCAGCTTCAAGTTAAGGAGGGCATAGATGCGGTCATCGTTGACTCGGTGCTCGCTATTCGAGAGGGACTCAGAAGCTCCGACCAACAGGGTATAAATGAGGTTGTTGGTGATGGTTTGCTCGCTACTGTGCAGCCCATTACCGCACAAGCCAACGAAACAATTGCCATGTGACGGGATCACACTATCGGAAAGGTTACGGAGACAGTGAATGGCGGTGTTACTATATGAGACAATGAGTCCGGTAATTCAACCACGGCCATCTGCATCAAGCGAAGGAGCTTTTCTCCATCGCCTTGAGACTAACCACAATTTCGGTAAAAACTCTTTAACGGCTTGACCTAGGTGAATAGCGTTGAGGTTGGGTGGCGGGATAGCCCTCAGCGGGTTCCAGTTGATTCAATTCGCTGTTGAATCTAGCGTGACCTGCAATACAGCCAATGGCCAGAGATAATCACAGGTAGTATCCAAGATAATAGTAGCCTTCAGGGGGAGTGCAACGACAAGGGACTTGAGATAGCCGTAATGTTCAAACTAGTAATTGTGGTGTCGCGGTGACTGGAATTTTGGATTCACAGTTCCTGGACCTAAGATTTTCGTAAAACCTTAGTCCCTTGTAGTCCTTGTCTTGGTTGTTCGCCTGCTCGTGAAGAGTCAATGATTTCCTACATCAGCAAGTCTCCATCTCTTCACGGATATCGCCGCTTGTAGGTGGAATATAACACCACACGGCCTAATTTTGAATAATGCCTTCATATCAAATTCAGGCATGAAAGTGTGCATTCCATGAATTCTAGGTGGGTGGAAGCGTGTCTCCTTGCTAAGAATTTACTAGTTCTTATGTTTGCCTTAATTTTCGTTTTTGTTGAATGGACTCTCTGCTAGCTAGCACTTGGTGTCAGCAAATGCGTACGAGACAGAGAGGTTTGCACGGTGTAAACATCGCACAGGGGTGTTAGGTAACTAGTGTTAATTGCTTCTTGTTGTTTCTATTGTACAAAGGAAAGAGGTTAATATAGTCCTAAACTCTGCGCACAGATCTCTGTGCACAGGGATCTAGGCGCATCTAAGCCACGTGACTATTAACTAGGCGCCTAAATATTACTATTTAGACATTAGCAACTTTTTGTTTTTCTTTTATATAGGACTTGCCTTATTTACACATATAGTAGACAGGTTACTGTAGGGCCCTTTTTGCCTATCTTATACAGGCTTAAGTCTGTTAACTAACACTTTAACTTTAATAGTTAGTTAGTTGTACAAAATTAGTTCTTTAAGAGTAAAGTTTAGCGCCTTTTTTATATAAGCATTTATAGAGTTGTTCTTTTTATTAATCTACTTAATTTTTATAATCTCCCTTTTCTTATATAATTTTTAAATTAATATAATATTAATTATAAGTTTTTTTTTATTTATTATCCTAAGCTTTATAAGACATTTATATAGAAATCTTAAATCTATGCATAGTATAATAGGTACAGGAGGTATTCTAAGCATACATGTAATCTAGTTAATAGTTGTACTTAGTGTAATTACGCAGTTAAATCCTCCTACTATTCTGTACAGCTTACTAGCTAGGACAGAGTAGGTAACATGTTTACACTTAGAGAAGTTCTAGTGTATAATATTACTTATAATTTTAAAGTTGTATAAGTTTCTAGTTTACTGCTTAGTTTTAGAAATAATAAAAAAGCTAAGCTATAAACTTAAGTCCTTATTATTTATAAATAATCTATTAGTAAAGATAAACAACTTTATATAAAAGAGATTAAGTAGTATATATAATAATTTTTTATTCTAGTTATTAATTTACTATTAGATTTATACATTTAATACCTTAATATTATTGTACAACAGCAATACAACTTAAGCAGCAGTAGACAGGTTAAATGCTGCCTTAGGTTAACATACTAATGCGATATAGGCACCTCGCGCGCGCTGTTTAACGTACTTCTGCGCAGCATCCTCTACCTTAGACTCTATTATGTGTAGATTCCTAGCTTAACTCTTTTATATAAGAATAATATTATTTTATATAAAGTAGATCTTTTTTTTATTAAATTTAATAGCCTAATTATGTAATAGTATAGTCTTAGGCTTTACTTAAAAGTTAGCTTTAAGTAATTTTTTTTTCTCTCTTTATATAAAATTAGCTGTAATAATACTAAAAGTATTATCTGTCTATAGTCCTATAATACTAAACACTATTAGGCTTTTATGTGTAATTAATAAGTATAGATTGTATAATAAGGTTTTTATAAAAAGTTTATTTTTATAATAGTTATAGTATGTCTTAAACTAATATAAGCCTAACTCTGCTGCGCTGTATAGTAGTTGTACAACTCTAAATATTGTGTGTGGAGGGAAGCTTTTATAAAGTTCTCTTAGTAGTTATGTAAAAAGAGTGTAAATAAGCTTATTTATTAATTATATATATACCTAAGTAATATTATGTAGTTTATAGTGCATGTTATATAAAGCTATTAGTAATAAGCTAATAGCTAGAATTAACTTTTAACTTATTTTCTAAATTATAGAAGACTATGTAAGGATCTTCTTTTTTTTTTATCTAAATATTTTATAAACATAAGTTGTAACTTTTTATATAGTTTTATTAATTTCTCTTTAACTTTATATATAAGTTAAAGGTTAAAGATCTGTCCCTTATAAATTAATAGATTATATAAAAGTACCTTAAACATACTACTTATAATTAGACTTTTTATTTCTGTACAGTCTAATTCTTTAAATAGTTTCCTAGGTGTTGTAATTACACTGTCTGCACAGAGCTTAATTACTAGAGCGTAGTTATTCTTTTTTTTCTAGGTTAGAAACATTATGTTTTATATAGAATTCTTGCGTAGTCTTTTATAGCCTCTCTTAGCTAGTTATAGTTCTAGTTTATATAATAAATCTAATACTACTTAAGAGGCTGTTTTATGCAGTCTATTAATTAGGGTTAGTTACTTATGTAGGCAACCTCTTTTTTATGCTTATAGAGGATCCCTTTGTACTAGGGCTAGTTTGTCTAGATCTAGCAGTTTTTATGCAGGTTTATTCTTATCCTTTATACAATAATATAGCATAACTTATGTGCAGTAGAGTCTTACTAAACTATTCTTTATCTTAATAATAATGTCTAGGGCTTTAATTCCCTTTACTATATATAGTCTTATCTATCTTTTCTTCTCTTACTATGTCTTTACTTTAGAACTAAGTAAAAGATTTAGTACTTTATATAAAGTTAAGCTGTTCTAAGTATTAATTATATAATTAATATTAACTTTTACTTTTTTACTTTAAAGCATTTTTATTACCTTTTGTACAGTGTTAGCTTACATAATAATATTAAAGGATAGTGCAGAATCTATGTTAATTCTTAGGTATGTTCTAAACATAAGCAATGTAGGTATAAGACTGTTTAGTTTTACTATATTATTTAGGGCTTTAACAGCTATCTATAATACTAACTTATTATTTATACAATTATCTAATTCTGCATAAAGGATATTATACGCACGTTGCAGTAGTGCGTGCGCACGCTTAATCTTCCCTAGAGCCTAATAGGCCTTTACTAGCATCTGTTAACATGTTGCTTCTATAATCTTTGCGTAATTCTAGAAGTCTTTAGATGCAAAGTTTATACTAGAGTTATGTATAATATAATTAAGTAAGCCTTAGTACGTGTTAATCTAACACTTACAGAGCGCGTTTTAGGTATCTTATGTAGACATTAATTTTAAGAAGGTTGCTGCTTAGAATAATGTATTTATATTAATTATATGTAGTATGTTTTAGTTGCTAATTTATATAACATTAATTACTATTTTATAGTTAAAGTGTAAGTTATTTTTAATTATAAACTTAAATCTTTATAGTGCTAAGTTGTGTAGCTAATATATATAGCAAAACTTCTTAATCTTCTTAAGTATAAAAAGATTAATGTTATGTCTAGTATTTTTAAGCATTATGTAAAGTTATTTTATATAAGAATAGCTAAATCTTTTATATAGTTATTAAAGTTTATGTTTAGTAAAAAAAAACATTAATTTTTTCTTTTATATGTTAAAGAATAGATAACCTTATTTTTATATAACTAAGATAGTATTTCTATTACTTTGTATAATTACATTCTGCACGTTGTTAAAGTACGCACCTATTTAGTCTGCGTCTGCTAGTGTAACGGCGCAGGCAAGACAAAGGGTCCGAATGCGGTATGAATCCACTCAGAGGCATATGGGAGTGCGTGGGGACTCAGAGACCTGGGAATACCAATGACAATGTAACGGCGCAGGCAAGACAATGGGTCCGAATGCGGTATGAATCCACTCAGAGGCATATGGGAGTGCGTGGGGACTCAGAGACCTGGGAATACCAATGACACCTATAGGCCTTGTACGTAGGATATCAGAAAACTACCGAGCTAGCTACGGGGGCGAGGTGCAACTAAATACATGAGGGAATAGGGGTAACAGCAGGGGGCCGGGCAGAGTCGAGTCAGGGTCGGAGCCGATACGGAGACCCTTCGGATAGGTTCCGGGCGACCCGAGATGGAACGATTCATGAGAA